>NW_026458996.1:0-67577 GCF_021730395.1 Mercenaria mercenaria
GGTAAATGTCTCAATTACAGAATGTATAAGCAATAATTGGTATTTGAGAAATTTTGCAGTCTTCTGCCAATTGATATTGCTGTCACACTATGTAAATTTAGATGTAAGAATCACAAACTGCCTGTAAAAAATAAGATTATTTTATATTACTGCTAGAGAACGGAGACTGTCATTTATTTAACAATAGCTTGTTAGGTGGTGAATTACATTATCTCTACAATTGCTCTTACTTTTATGCTGATAGAAAAATATAGTTAGATGACTGAACATCCTAATTAAGTTTTTGAAAGATACGCATTGTGAAAATAAAATGACTTTACTTAAATTGGCAGTCTTGTGTAAAGAGATAATGTCAAGTTTCAGATAGTTTGCTAGTTTTGGGGTGGTGGACCTGTAATGACACTAGGCAATATCCGTGTGGTTGTGTATTCTTTTAGGGCGGCTCAGCATTCTCCAGACGTAAAAGTACCTCAACGCGCACAGGCCTTGCCGTAAGAACCAGAAAATGCTGAGATTGCGTACTGAGAATGCATAATTCATCAATTGTCATTGCGGTTCCATTACCTAAATAAAATTTCTTATCGCACATTATTGACCATTAATATATCTTTTATAATATGTCATATTGTTTGATATTTCACTAAACATGAATCTTAATACAGACGTAGAAATTTTTGCCAGTAATCGCTGTTGAAATATAACGAAATATTGTATGATTAGATTTAAATTAAGCCGCCATCAAAAGAGTTGACTCATTTGTCTCGTCAAGTCCGTATACTGTTGAAAATCTTTGCCCGACATTTTATTTCTGTGCAGCATATGTTCATAAAATCACAAAATTGATATGACGTAGTAATATTTTAGTATCGTCTGGAAATCCTTATATTTGATATTTGTCTGTTTAATTCAAACCGATTTTTGTATTCTTTAAGGTTTACTCAGATAATTTAAATTAACATCTCAGAACTTCCGACCACATTCGTACCCATTGCTGTGACTTTCTAAATTTACAAAAATGCACGTTCGCTTTCTATGTACATGTATTATGAAAAGTAAACGTATTGTTTGTTGTCATTAACTTCAGGTTCAAATCTGATAATGATCACACAACAGTTTCCTGACCTATTCAATTTTGCTCATAAAACGCATCGATATAAATGCATATGTTGCTAGACGTAACGCGCACCTTGCATCTGGAATAAAAACCAAACAATCCGAGTAATAATTCAAGACGCTGGATGCGTCCCCTAGCCGACAATTGCAATAACTATAGCACTGATGCTGAAAATAATGATAATTATCATTGAAACCCGGGTTAGCACATGTTAGGGGCTCCCATTTAATGATCTTGTTCTTTTGATTTAAATACTTTTAGCAAAGAAACAAATGCAATATTCAGACCAACAGCGTTGTTAGGAGTTTTAGAAAAAGAGTTACCAAAGCATTGATAAAAAGATGTTTAGACAAACGCTTTGCCAGGTATATTCTTGAATTAACAGATGTACAGAATAAAATTTCACAAGAATAACAGAACCTATGCAGGAAATGTCTTAATAAATTCAAACCTGTGCACATGTTGTTGAACATTCAAACGTAATGAGAACATCTGATATAGTTCACACAACCGAATTTATTGGTACCCCGAGTGATGTATAGGAGATCTGTTGGAGGATTTTCATTTATAAACATTATTGAACTTTTCAATTTGATCGGACGCGCAAACGAAAGAAATACAATATCTATATTTACATCTATAAACTCACTTCAGAAATTATTAAAAGCATTAGTTTTAGCAACATGCTTGCATATGTGCCAAAGGCATATTGAGAAATTTCTAGGGAATATTTTCTTACGCTCTTATCAATTATACAATGCTCGCGTCATTTTCTCAAACAGAAATGAAAAAAAATAATATTTTGTTAAAACGTGATTTGCAAACACATGTATGACAAACAATATCTGTTATTATTACTTAACTGTGGTCTCTCTTGAACCGAGAATAGTAGACAAACAATAATTAGCTTTTCTTTGTGAAATGGATCATTCAAAGAAAATTATCATCGTCTGTTTCTCCTTATACTAGCGAGAGATTTCCGTCGGAATGATAGGCAAATGTTTGATTTTGATATGGAAACAATAATGTTGTCATAGTGCTCATGCTATAAACACTCGGAAATGTTTGAAATGCACCATGCTATAAACGTTTGTTTGTGAGGCCTCTAGACATTTTGTACATACTACTTCTACACAAAATAATTTCTGATTTGCCTTGTAAACGACAGTTCACACACAAAATAAAACAAACATTTATATGATACAATAATTTGAAAAAAAGAAGGTTTTCCAGTACTTATATTAGACTGACGGATGTCGCTGGGCGGGCAGCGTCAATAACGTTAATTAGGAGAAACCGATTGCAGTGAAACTAGGGACGGAGTTTCCATACTTCTACCATGTATTTCAGTGAAGTACAATAACTAGTATAAATCTGAGATCTAAGCATTTTTTACAACAGAAAACAATATTTCTAGTGGAAACATACTTAGATAAATCAAAAGAAATTGATTTTGTAAAAAAAAACAATAGTTGTTAAGCAGACCGATGGTTAGTTTTTCATATTTTTATCAATCTTAAGTTAGTATTTCTGCTATTTTATCGAGTTTTACATAATAGAACTAAATCAAACTCTGCACATGTATTTGCTTATGTCTACTTAATCTAAAACAAAAAGAAAATTTGTAGGTCACCATATTAGATTTGGCTTAAGGATGTACGAGCGTTTTTTTTTCAGGGTATCCGCCATTTTGAAAAATGTTTCTTCGAATATTGCTTTCTAACAAAAGTTTTGCCAAAAATTAATACTAAATAATTAAGATATGGCTAAAAATGTACCATTTAACCAAATATATTATGCTTTTTGCGAAAAATTTTTTTCAGCCTTATTTTTGGCTGGCATTTGCCTAAAATTAACATAAGATTTACAATGGGGTAGGGGTAGGTAATTTCAAATATCTATTAAAGTAGATCAGGTTTGGTTTTGATATTTTTCTGACTGATACATATAATGTTAAGCCATAAATAGAATAAAAGTTTTCAAGATAGCCTTTATATTATCTAGAAAATATAGATTAAAACAAAAAGAACAAAATATATCAAAATTCACCACTTTTTAGCTGTTTTTTTCTTAATAAATCTCTTAGATGCACGGTGACCCCAACTTTTTTTCTTTCCATTTTGAAGCAGTTTTGTGTGTCTTTAATGCTGCAAAATATTTCGAAAATCCTAACGTCAGATTTTTTTTTTGTAGATCTAAATACGTTTTTTCCATTGAAAATAATGTGGGTGGGGTAATTATGTCAACATGTAAAAATTAAAGAGACTTGTTAGTGACATTTATGCTTATATAATACTGACATCACCATATATTCATATTAACCTGTAAGACCTGAAATCCCTATAAGATTAAATAGGATATTATATGTTTTATATAGTACCACCATTTTTACAAAATTTCAGAAATGCTTAAGCATGGGTGAAGAAAATGCCCTATAAAATTAAAACGAGTTCGGTGACCTATGTTTTTTCTGCTCTTGTTTGTCTTAGAAACTAAAGTTCTTCCAGCTCACAGAGTATAAAAAAATTCTTAACGTTAGAAAAAATTCGCTCGTACATTCTTAAATTAAATTACAACGAGGTGGGATGTGGCGGGCATTTATAGAACGCAGGTTGGTACGGAATATTTAATCAATTTTTATTTCAAACAAGGGCATATATTCAGCCAAAATCTTTGACAGTATTCTGTTTTTGTCCATAACTTAAGGCAAAGATCGTTAACAAGAGAATCAAACGGCTCTAGGTCGCTCACCCGAGGAACATCTTCAATAAACTCGCTGAAATTGTGACTGAAGAAACATTTTGTTCTGTATTTTTAAACGAAGAAACAGAGAGGAATCATTCCGCCTGCTGCATCCTTAACCTTTAACATACTGATCTTAAAAGCAATAGGGGTTATCTGCTCCATTATGCTAATCACCGCACTAAGTTTGAAGGGTGCAGGTAAAAGGCTTCTAAACAAATGCTACGAAAACTCTTTTCAGTGTTTAGTCGTCAATGATTTGAACATGTGGACCTAGAAATATATCAAATTATCAAACGGCATATTGCTTAATAAGCGGATTTTTACTTGTTTCTGGAGTATTTTGACGTAATAGATATAGGTTTCCGCCATTCTCTGAACAAATCCGATAGTTCTTGAATACGGATGTACGGTACGGGTACGATACGGGGATTAGGAACAACAAAATTGGCCCGATGTTCGTGGTAAATATCGACCCGTCCGAAAATACTACCGCGAGCGTCGTTAATATTCTTTAGTTTACATTGATGTTTTGAAATTGAATTTGGCTTAAAAATAGTTAATAGAAAAACCAAATTTGGGTTGTATATGGGTCAGTGGAGTCAGGTCTAAGGTCAGCATAAAAGAATTAATTTCCATATTTAGAATATTCACCGTGGCATAGTGGGCTAAAGCGTTGTTTTATTGTACCGATTGTAATATTGATCACATGGGTCGAAGTTCAAGTCCCGGCCTGGGTCTTACTTTTTGTGATTAAAAGGATCATTTTGATGTCTATAGGGACATAGTCAAGGTCACGGCCATTTAACACAACTCATCAAAACGATGGTTTGTGGTTTATAACTTCTGTTGTTTGGTTACACCTCATAATTCGTCTCGAGCTATTGTAATGTCTCATGAAAGTGCATTCGTCAGGAACTATTTATGGTCTCGAAAAAAGGCTCGATGAAGGTGCATTCGTCACGAACTATTGTATTGTCTCTAAGAAAGTATTGATGAAGGTGTAATTGTCACGAACTATTGTATTGTCTCTAAGAAAGTACTGACGAAGGTGTAGTTGTCACGAACTATTGTATTGTCTCTAAGAAAGTATCGATGAAGGTGTACTCGTCTCGAGCTATTGTTGTGTCTCCAAGAGAGCCTCGATGAAAGTGTATTCATCACGAACTATTGTCTTGTCTCCAAGAAAGGCTCGATGAATATCCTGTCGAATCTTCATAAAATAAGTGCCGATACAAATACTGTGTAGTCTTTTATTATTAGATGCTATGGAGTATTCTACAAAATAGGCGAAACAAATTTTCTATGATCAACCTTAAGTTTACTGATGTGCAACATACTGTGCAATATCTAGACGCCAAATGCCTATTAAAAGCTCTTTCTCGCTTATTACTGTTACAAGACGTAAAGATAGATTTAATGATTTTTAGTGCAGGTCTTTTCACGATACAGGTGAAGATAAGTTTATTTTAGAGGTAATGAAATATTCTTCACTGTTCTTATGAAAATCTACAATAGATGTAGCTTGATATCATTCATAAAGATGAAAAGTGATATTCGTGATAAAATTTAAGAAAATATATATTGTTGTTTCCTCCGAAACTGTCTCTAATTTATGAGTTGATTGAAAAGTTTTCATACAAAAACAAGCCAATTTTGAAAACAAAAGTTTACAGTCTGCTGTTGAAGAGAAAGACTAAGTTCGCTACCTAGAAATGCATTATATAAAATGAACTTCTAATTTGCAAAACAGTTAAAGTTACATATGTCATTCAAAACCTAGCATAACAACGAAAGTTTGATATTTAATATACCTATTATGTTGTTTCAAGAAATATTAGACACAAATTCATATTTAAGAATATAAGCAACTCATGATGTCTATGTTAACATAAAATCAACGTGTTTTTGTGTGTAAACCGTACTGTTTGTTAGGTTGGAAATAGTACACAACTAATAAATGTGTAAGTCCGCATAGGATGAATTTATACTACTACCTTACTAAAAACGGAAAGTGTTATTAACAAATGACTGTTATACATGACATCAATTTGTGTATATACTCCAATAAACACATTAATTAAGTCAATTTAAACTTCTTTGATAAGGGATTTTTACATTTAAGATTAGTACCTAAATATAAGCTATTAAAGTCGTAGAAGCGCATCGGAAATCTTTTAGATCTTTTGAAATTTCTTTTTCAGTGTCCGTGCATATCCTCCTTCAAATATTATCATTATTACTAGGCCATTAAAATATTACATTTCCAAATATTAAGGGGTTAGTACTTAATTTCTAGACGCGTTTACGGAATAATTGCCAACTGATTTTTATAAAACATTCTTAGAGATTCTTTCTGGTTTGAGTCTCAGTGTCGCAAACATACAGGACATTTTAAAACAATATTTTTAATTAATTTCCTGGGTGATTCTAGGCTAAAAACAATATCCCTTGCTCTAGTTATTGTTTTCTCTATTTCTATATGACTTGAAAACTGAAGTTTTGACAAGTCTGGCCTTAGGGAGTAAGGAACAACACTTTTTGTGACCCTTGTGACTACCCAATCCACGACGGTAAACTCTGAAGTTCCAGAAATCAAGCAAATCAGACTTGTAGGGATTTCATTCATCAGGTAAACCTTCAATAATCAATTGTTTTAGAGATCAAAGTTTTTCGTCTCAGCCAGTGTTGACCTTGATTTCTTGCAGCTTTGGGCCACTTACCGGTAAGCTTTCTTTCACAATATTTACCTGGACATCTACAGTGTCTGTCAGGGATGGGTCTGTACCTCGATCGGAAATCTGGACAAATCTGGTACAGGAATCTGTGTTCCTTGCCTATAAGTGGCATCTTTATCATACTACGAAATACTTAAGAACAGACGCTGTAACCTAAAAGGTGCAGCAAAGAAGGGTTTCTTACATATTGCTATTAAGGGTAAGTGGTCCGTAACGACCTTGGCCGTTTCTCCATAGACCCACTGGGGGTATTTCGTCAAGCAAAATACCAGTCCAAGACACTCTGACTCAATTGTAGTATAGTTAGTTTGGCTTGGTGTAAGACTCTTACTGGCATAGGGTTTGACCAGGCCATAGAAATTAAGGACAGGGGCTTAATTAAGTTATGATATCAATAAACTAATCATAAGCCTGCTGCTGTGATTGGCCCCAAAGAAATTCTACATCTTTTGCCAATAATTCACTAAGGGTAAAGTGACCCCAGAAAGCATATCTAGGGAGATGCTGACTCATGCCGAGTACTGTTTCGAGCTTTGAACTGTTTTCTGGGATATGCATCTCTCAAATTGCAAAAACCATTATCTTGATCTTGCTTGAGACCTTGTGTAGATATCATATGATCGATATAACTGGGACTGCCCAACTTCAAGTTTATCTGGGTTAAGGCGTATACCTTTTTTTCTAGTGCCCTTAGGAGCACTGCTCTCAAACTCGCATCATGCTACTCTCTTGTATTGTCATGGCCTAAAATGTCGTCTACTATGGCAGCTACCCGTGGGACACCCACAAATACCTCATCTATTTTCTTTCGGAACAGGTCCATGGCCGACGAAATATCTATTGGTAAGTATCTGTACCTTTCAAGTATGGTACTGAACATGGAAATGAACAACATCGGAATAAAAAGGATTGCATAACATATGGCCTAGCGTCTAATTTTGTGAACAATTTTACCGCCGTTTAGCTGGGGAAGTATGCCATTCAGTGTTTTCGTAGGATGATAAGGACGTCGAATGTTTTTACTTAAGTCACCCGGATCCAGTACTATTCTCAAGTCACCTGACTTTTCTGTACTGTCACCATTGAATTGACCTATTCTGTAGGCTCATTAACTTTCGTAATGACCCGTATTTTCTCAGTCTAATCTAGGATCTTTTTGATTTTTTTCTATTAATGCAACAGGAATCTTTCGTGGAAGGTGAACCACAGGTTTAGCATCATGTTTCAGATATATAGAACATTGCCCTGGAATGGAGACAATGCCCTTGAAAACCTGGGAATATTCATTTAGCACAGCTGTTTTGTTAAGCATGGAGGATACATAATTGGAAGTGACAGCATGTGTGAGTTTAACAAGGACAAAATCTATGGAAGTCTGGAAACTAAACAAAGGCAGTAATTGGGTGTCTACAGCATGAAATTTTACAGACTTGGTCTGTGAAGAAGGTTCATAGGTACACTGCGGGGTATTGCGATCTAGACAGTCTAACTCTATCGTTATGTTTCCACATTTACCGGAAGTAAACAACAGAATAATATCGACTCTAGATCTATTACTATGTTTGTCTGTATGTTGCAAAGTGAAATTAGTTGGATGGACCATGAGACTCGGTTCATTACTTCTAATGTCATTACAAACACATGTTATGAGAATGTGCATTACGGAATACGTTCATTCACTTTTGCTTCTCTATAAATAAAGACGGTATTCTGACTGCTTACTAACTCGTAACAGATTTTATCACACAGTCCTAACAACAGTTTAACTGGCATTTCCAGAAAATGAGAAACACCTGCCGGTATTTAACACTGTGGTTAATGTAAGATTGCATATTAAAAGGCTAATTTGCTAATCATTAAACACAAGACTGTTATGAAGGAAATGTATTTTGATATAACTGAAACAGTTTATTCAATACGTTTTAGTAACATAGTCACTGAAGTACAATGAAAGTATAATTATAATAGCCGAATATTGCCATGATTGTAATAATTGGACCCGCAAACTAGAGTTTTCATCGGTGGCATATTGAAATGATACTTTATCTTCACCGGCGAGAGGTTTTATTGTAACGATACTTCATCCATTCACCAGTGAGAGAGAGAGTAATGAAATTAAGAAATAATTTACAGCAAAACCGTATTTCAAAACTATCTATACACGATTGGCGTTTAAACATCAGGCGTAATTATTCTGTACGGCGTATAACCGCCCGATCGCACAAATAGTGTTCAAACATGGTTTTGCTTTAAATTATTTCAATTCAAATATATCTTTTATTGTAAACTATAGATAAAATATTTTAGAATTGTTTATTGGCGCACGTATAGCGCCAAACGATAGGTCGTCGTGTTATTTTGTTTATAAACGCCAGGACCGGAAAAGGTAATACGTCTTGTGGACGACTTCCAGCCACTATTAACCAACTCCCTGTGTGTGTAAAACAGCGAAGACAGTAATGCTATGTGGCATTTCGCTTTAAACATGCCTTTTATTAAGTAAAATATTTGATCGAATTTGAAACCGCTATTTCTCGATGCACAAATCATGCAAATGGGACTAAATATCACGTCGACGTGACGTAAACATAAATATCGTTGCAATGATTTTGTTAGTCATATTAGAATAATACTTCATACATTTACAGTGAGAGGGAGCATTGCAAAGATATTTTCAAATTCTATGTTTTTTCTACCGAAACTGTCAAAGTTGTAGAAAACCTTTCTTGAGAAAAAAAAAAACAAACACAGGAGACCATGATTTAATGATATCACAGATGCTCAATCATAAATATGTGAAAAGTAGCGAAACAGATATTACATTATTCGGTCCAAAGTAAATATGGGCTCAACCTGATCTTTGATTATAAACGCATAAACGCATTAATTGTTACAGGGATGCTTTCATCATAATCAGACATTTCACACATCAAATTTTGATAAATATAGTCTTTCATTTGCGCTTTGCATTTAGTTATGTTTGTATATAAAATGATGGTCTAAAAAGAAGCAAGTGTTGTTTTATTTGTTATTGCAGTATAAGAATTATTATCTTCGAGAAATCTTCAAAACTGGAAACATGATGAATGCATCTTTTATATGTCAGTAATTAAAAGGTGTATAGGTAAACATTTGCAAGGCATATTCTAGAACCAATGAAAGCACCTCAGTAAGGTCGTAAACAGCAGGCAAATATCTTGGAAGTTTAGAGCTTAAGTAAAGCGTACAATAACGATGTAAAGTAGTCATAAGTAATTAGGAAATATAATAGGATTCCATCCGAGTGTCTATACTATCACTCAACTTGTGTATAAAGAATTGTTCACCGGTATTTATTTTGTTACTGGTTCTTTTGTTCAGTATGCACATTACAAAAAACAGAGCTAAAGCGATAACAAAGCTAAAGCAATGTTTTTGAAAATGTAGTGAGTGATAGAAAATGGATAGAATAACGAGACGAAAACATAATATTGAAATTTCTGTTGTGCTTAACGTATAGCAAATAGTATTCACGGGTATCAGTGTTGTTTCCATATGAACTTTAAAAAATGCAGTAATATTCCCTAGAGTGTACCAACATCATGTCTATGGAACATTTAATTGAGAATACGAGAGCAGGGCAAAGATGTCCAAAACCTTTGGCTGATATAAAACAACCACATTGTGGTGGAAAGGAAATAAATGTGCTTGTGTTAGGGAAACGGTCGGTCGGAAAAACAGGTCAGTTTGATAGTGCTGCATCAATTTTTTTTTTATTTATGAAGTAATGTCCAGAATAAGAATTCAGCGCTGCTTATGTTAAATTGGTGAAAATGGATAATAGGAAAATGTGATTAAATAAGAAATTTGTTTTTGTTGAAAATCTAGAACATCTGTTTCATGATGACATATAATAGAACTTTAAAGTTTTCTATATGTAACATCCTCTATGATATTGTATTAATGTTAGTTTTAAATTGTCGTATAATTAATCCGTAACAGGATAATTCTATTCAATTTATCGGTATAATACCTGGGAGCAGACAAATATAAAGACTGAGAGATCAAATGTCAGGACGGTAAAACCAGTTTTTATTCCGACTATTAACGTGTCTGATACCTGTCTCACGAAGTCATACAGAGATAAGTGATGAACTTTTACATACTTAAAATAATAATAATATCAAAGTTTACTTACCATGTTGTCCGTCATTTCACAGTAAACGCTACAATAATTCTGATGACTTTAATCCTTTTTGGAAGCTTAGAAATCAACCAACGGAATTAATAGCAGACTCGGTTTGGTTGAGTATGTTCATGTGAGGTAATGTTAAATGCAACATCCCTGCGTCCCCTAGCATCGGGTTAAGCTAAATTCTATATTACAAAGATGCTAAATGGACTCCATGATCCCAAAGTATCAGAAAATATAACAACACCTAGTCCAAGTATGGGGAATCATTTACGGCCGCCACACGGCTCTTAAAGGTCCACTACTAAGGCCCAACAAATAATATATGAAAATCAGAGTTGGAACCGAGACTTCATATTATCTGAAAATATGACCTACCGCATCGGATCTGAATAAATAGTCATGAATATGTTCAAGAATAAACAACAAATAAACAAAAGCCTTTTGCCTATTTCAAACAGAAAGTATGTTTTCCGACTGCTTACAAATCCGTCGCGCATCTTCGGAAGAATGCTCCAAAACGAGGCTATATTTTATAAATAGATGCAAAATATATTATATGCCCCAACGATAATGTGATGTTTACAAACAAGGATGGAATTAAAGAGTTTTGTAACTGGTCAAATCTTTTACCGTGTGGGTTCGAAGCTCATTGCAGTCAATTTCACCCACAAAAACTTCACGAAATTCATTCTTATGACACAGGTAATATACAGCTATACTACAAGTTTTCAGGTGGACAATTTAGGCCCTTCCCGAATAAATGTGTTTTCACAACTTCATCTACAAACTTATCCAGTAAATCTCTTTTCAGCATAGTTTTAAGAATATACTGAGTAGATGAATAACTATCTTACACTGTAGAAACAAAATGTGATTGAAATTTAACTAAGTACACTGATTTATGTACATATTGTTATATTAATTCGATACAATTTTTGACATTAAACACATTGTCTTGGCCTAATATATGAATATATGTCTCTGTCAATTTGAAACTAAAATTTTGTATACCTCATATTTGTCATGCAAAGCATGTATAATTACAATGATCAAGGAAACATAAAAGAATGCTGTTATTTTGTGGTGCGTCTTTAAACAGATATTCTTTTGATTTAATTTTAGAATCACGTGGTCCCGAAGAATTTCCGACCAATTACGGAAAAGCGGTAAACACGACAGTAGGACAAAATGACCACCCATGCCAGTCTGAGAAATTACAAAAAAAAAAGCATTCGTTTCTCTGCACATATTTTGACTTCAAGGGAATATTGCACGATTAGCGTAATGTTTAGTAGTATATTTCAAAATGTGTAGTCTTTTTTCAGTATTATGTTGTTTTTTATTTGTCTTTATTTGGCAACTTTTGAGATAAATACAAAGGCAATGTTCCTATATAAATGCAAATACAAATACAAAGGTAATGTTCCTACATAAGTATGAAGATAGTGTTCCCATATAAACATAAAGGTAATGTTCCCATATAAATACAACGGAAATGTTCCATTATAAATACAAAGGTGATATCCCTATATTAGCAGAATAGTAATGTTTCTATTTTTGCTTTAAGTGCCTTTTCGACAGAAAGAAATCAGTTGTTGTTATGCTAAATGGAAATGTAGTAATTGTTGGACAGTAACAGGTCTAATGTATATGTGTGAGCTGACTGGTTAAAATTGATGTACGAACAAATGTATTGCAGTTTCAGGGTAATATTTGCTGCAGTCTTTGCAGAAAAAAAGTAATTGCGAAAACTTAGGTATGAACATGATTAATAAAGGTAATTACTATCTTATATCAATCTTCAGATTATAAGCAAACAACAAAAAGTGCATTATTCACGTAGAAGTGTCTGAAATAAAAGATAATACGACATTAATGAAGGTAATCTCGGCAAGCACTTAGCCAGGTGTACTCTTGAATCCATGGGAGTTCCCTCAATAAAATCGTACAATAGAACAATTTGTGCAAGAAATGTCTTAATAAATATGAACAAGTACAAATGCCTTGGGATATTCAAAAGAAATGAGAAAATACGATACTAGTTCAAACATGTGTCTGTCAATCGTTTGTTTTTAAAAGTTAGCGCATTAACGTAACCGCATAACGAAAGGGAAAGAAACATACTTGAAAATATTGTTATTTTCAGACCTACCAAAAAAAAGTTACTTGCATATTTTCCCGGCAACTTGTCCACCCCCCCCCCCACCCCCTAAAAAATGTTTTGAAATGTTTGATAGTATTTGTGATCTTGTTGAAAGGCACACTCTTTAGGAATAGTATTTTGACGCCCCCGTAAATATACGACCAATATCATCAACATATAAACATATAAACTGTACGGACATGCTAACATTTGTTCTGACTGAAAAAACAACAACAACAACAACAATAATGTAAGAATGCACGGTAGAAAACAAAAATGTTTTACAGGCGGTAAGGGCAGTTATGAATTTCTGCAAATGACTCGTTTGTGTACAGGTTTGAACAGATTGATTTGTAATAGCATCAGATTTATTTCAATCCTTTGCAGAACAGTTGATGGCCAGTTTGTGGACTGTCCGCAGAAAAAAATCCAAACAAATCCTCTTGTACATGTTTCACTAAACTTGTTGCTAGTCTGATAATTCATATTTCCTAGTCAGAGAGCTTTCATTATAGATTGCTACCTGTTGATTATCTGGCTGTATTATCACATTCGGCAGCAGGAGAAGTTAACCATGTTAGAACTATGACAGGAAGTAATTTAAAATGAAATATAAGAAGAGGCTTTGATTTGTAAATGTAAGGAGCGTGACCAGTCAATTGCTTCACTTACGAATTGTATGCAAGCAAATTGAAAGACATTTTCGTTCAAGTTTACATATGAAACACCTTTAAACAAAAACACAAAAATTCATCCATATTCTGATTTCAGGTTGAAATGTATAAAACACAAAATAATTGATAGATAGAGATAATCTTAGAAATTGTGAACTGTGTTCGGGTACAGGTGTGAACAAGTATATCTATAGAAAGTGTGCAAAAATGTAAAACCAGAACAAGACAAAAGGCCTAGAAATTGATTTCTTAGTCCTTTATATTTAGAAATGGAACTGAAAATTAATAACCTTAGAAAAAAGATAGGAACAGCGGTAACAATAACCTTACCGACCAATTTTTGTAGAAGTAATTATTTTTATATCTACATGTTTAATATTTTCAGCTTTTAAGATTACAAACATTTTATCCACATGATTACTTTCTCATTTTCTTCTGTGAGAGTAGAATTTCAGTTTCTAATATTGGCTTATGTATCTTACCCTTAAGCGCCATAAAAACATTTATTATCATATATTTCTTGATAGGATGGATTAATGCAGCTCATAGTTTTTCGAGAGGGGTCATGAGCATATTATTTCGCGTCCAAAATGCATTCGTGAGCGTTCTAATGTGGAAACCATTAAGTTCTAATAAACTGCCAAGGAATTATTGTAAAAGGCTTAGTATCTGGCATTTTTAAGTCATTGATTTTCTTAAAGATGTTATATATAAGTATTCTGGTATTATAAAACTGTAGGAAAGGATGAATGTGTGCAGTAGTCTGTAATGGCACGTAGCAAGACCTTTTAAAAGTTGTGAGGCATTTCTCTCGTGGAGGGATGGGGGGTCGAAGGTATGCAGTTCCGAAAAATGTAGTTCTATGAGAGACATTTTTGCAAGTTTTAACAGAATTTCTCTTATCATCACTTAATCGATTAATCATCTTAAAACATAAATTTGGAAATTCAGTGCTATGATCTTAGCTTTCATGCTCAAAAAGGACTATAACTTAACCGTTTTCTATTTGTATTGCATTATTCATTATTTTGTGAACAAAGGCTTTAACATGCTAATATCTGTAATAATAAGATAATTTCATGTATGCCATTTGGATAAATTCAGCACTTAAACAGTCATATTCAGACAAGTAAGTTAAATAAAGGCTTAGGGCGATAATAAAAAAGTAAGCAAGGTAATGTTATAGTTCTTGTAAAAAAGCAATTTATGTAAATTTCCTCTATTTTTCGTTTGCAGTTTAAATCAATCTGCTTCAACACTTAATGAGTTTATCTTCAGAAATTCATTATTCGATGAAGGATATGATTTGAACAGAAATCATGGAAGATTTATAATTCTTGTAACTGTAATTCTACTTAATGTCTTTTGTCAGTGTAAAATTTTAACACACACTATTTTATAACCTTATAGTTATTATCCGGATATAAAAGTCAAATCAAATACAGAGATATTATTAAAAGTGGGATAGAATTAAGGCGCTTTCTATGAATGTCCTTTGTCCTTCTGCGAATTTTCTTTATACATTGGTGAATTTCTATCCAATAGAAAATTCCAGGAAATAGTTATTCTACTTTTTATGATGGAGTTACTCGCCTCCAATTTTAGCGTTTTGGTTTCTAAAGTGTACCATATTGCAACAAAAGTCTTATTTGCCAGCAGTATCACAAACAACAAACTTATTAAACTATGGCATATTGTTCCATTGAAATGGCTTCAGTATTAGGTGACAATTGCTATATGTTCTAAATGACATATTTCGTTCTTTCGTTACAGTTTACTATGGTATTATTCCGAATATTCATAAGACATTTCAAACAGAACGGGATGATGGGTGAAACTCATTGAAATCTGTGACCAAATAAATACTGCCAGATATCTGTAATTGATATTCAGTTCTAAACGTCTTTTTATCAATTTTGTAAAAAACAACAACATTAATACTAGAATACGGGAGGAAACAAGTTTCGAACATTGAATGGGAAAATAATGTTTAGAACACTTCTAAGTATATTTTTGCGTTACACTCCATCACTTTTGATTGTTTTATGATACCACTTTGTATTATGTAATGCTATCTACCGCGGAGTCAGTTTCCAGTATATGTTCACCCGGGAAATAATGGTTTTCTTTGAAAAAAGATTTGCCTGGTGATATATCTCTTTTATAATTCATAAGTGAAGAATGAAATAATGACGGATCATTATTTTGCAGGTACTGGGAAATAAATTAATAGCATTTATAATATACTTAAACAACACCTGGCATCAAAACCAATGGTTTACACAGTAAATAACTAGTTCGTTTACATTTTATCACCAGAAATGCTTCTTGTTATTGGCTTTTGAGTTTGGCAATAAATGCCACATGTGCAGTAAGGTAAAGAAATAAAGCTAATTTAACAAATAAAGAAACTGCAATCTTAAGGTGAAATTGGAACATTCACAAAAGTTAGGCAATTAAATGAAACCAATCTCATTTATTACAGATTGTAGACAAAACGTTATTTTTTGGAAGTGATTGATTTGCTATAAATTATTTTGTCTAGCAAAAAGGCAACCATTTGGAGACACACTGTATGTTTGGTGTTATCCCTTTTACTGATGTATTCAACGCTATTTGATTGTATTTGAAGAAAAGATTTAAAGCTTCATTGCAGACAATGTCAAAGCCTATTGATATGGTTCTTTTACTTTTTCTTTTTTTACGTGTGTATTTTTGTGGTTTACATTTCCATTTCACATATGTGTATATTTTTTATCTTTGATTCAGCTGGCGTTGATGACTTTATTTACACTGCCCTCTAAATGATGTGTGTTAAAAGTGGGATTAGGGTAGGTGCGCACCATTAACAAGTTTAAAGTCCCCATTAGTGTTTTGACACAGGTTTGTCAAGAACAACAAAGGAGAACCGATAAAACGGATTTATACATGAATATACACAGTACATCTCTTTTGCTATATCAATTTTAGCTACATCTCCTTAGTTAGAGCTAATTTGGATAATCTGGGTATGTCTAATTATTGGTTAGAACAGAAAACTCCATCGTTAAGCTCAGTTTACAAAAAAAAAAAAAAAAAAAAACAAGGATTATTATTCTAGGCTTAACAACCAGTTTATACAAAACTGTAAGATTCAACGTATTCAAAACATGTGCGCAAAGTTTGTCCCTAACAGGAGGAAATTTGACAGTTCTAAACAAGCATTGTACCACTTACATTGGTTGCCGGTGAAAGCAAGAATTCAGTTCAAGATACTCTTTTTCATGTATAGCTGTCACACTGGCAGAGCACCTCTGTACTTAACAGAATTGCTTACAGAGGATATTCCAAGTAGACAAGGTTTGAGATCATCTGAAAATTCTGAAATGCCGTAATGTTGTTCCATACAACAAGTGCAAAACATTCAATGATAGAAGTTTCGGTACTATTGGTCTACAACTTTGGAATGAACTGCCGTTAGAACTACGCAAAAGTAAATCACTTGACACATTCAAAAACAATCTTAAGACACTGTATTTCAGAGATTTCGCGGCATTGTTTTAAATTTTTGATAACTCTTTATCATGTGAAAACAGCAGGTGATAGTTCTTAATTTCTTGTAAAAGGTTTTACATTTCAACATTTATATCTTCAAGGTTTGTTTAATAAACGCTCTTGTTGGTAAGGCTCTATGGGTAGGGAAGTTTGTAGTATTTCTTTCTTAAATAGTATATAATAGCAACATTAACCTTTTTTTTGGAGGGGGTGGGGGGGGGGGGGGTTGAACCTCTGTATGCAGCCCGTCTGGGCGAACCAGATGCTTTAAGCACTGGTACTGGCAGTAGGGGTAAAATGACCTCAAGGGGATGGGTGCGATCAGGACTGTTTATTACAATAAGGCTGTTATTATAATTATTATTGTCATTATTAATATTGTTATAATAATAATTATTATTATTATTCTGTACAACGCCATTGAATATATCATTGTACAAAAATAGGCGCTTAATCAAATTATTTAGTTTCAGTTTCAAACTGGAACAGTATTGTTAATAATTCTGGTAAATGTCTCAATTACAGAATGTATAAGCAATAATTGGTATTTGAGAAATTTTGCAGTCTTCTGCCAATTGATATTGCTGTCACACAATGTAAATTTAGATGTAAGAATCACAAACTGCCTGTAAAAAATAAGATTATTTTATATTACTGCTAGAGAACGGATACTGTCATTTATTTAACAATAGCTTGTTAGGTTGTGAATTACATTATCTCTACAATTGCTCTTACTTTTATGCTGATAGAAAAATATAGTTAGATGACTGAACATCCTAATTAAGTTTTTGAAAGATACGCATTGTGAAAATAAAATGACTTTACTTAAATTGGCAGTCTTGTGTAAAGAGATAATGTCAAGTTTCAGATAGTTTGCTAGTTTTGGGATGGTGGACCCGTAATGACACTAGGCAATATCCGTGTGGTTGTGTATTCTTCTAGGGCGGCTCAGCATTCCTCAGATGTAAAAGTACCTCAACGCGCACAGGCCCTTTCCGTAAGAACCAGAAAATGCTGAGATTGCGTATGAGAATGCATAATTCATCAATTGTCATTGCGGTTCCATTACCTAAATAAAATTTCTTATCGCACATTATTGACCTCAATATATCTTTATATATGTCATATTGTTTGATATTTCACTAAACATGAAAACTTAATGCAGACGCAGAAATTTTTGCCAGTAATCGCTGTTGAAATATAACGAAATATTGTATGATTAGATTTAAATTAAGCCGCCATCAAAAGAGTTGACTCATTTATCTCGTCAAGTCCGTATACTGTTGAAAATCTTTGCCCGACATTTTATTTTTGTGCAGCATATGTTCATAAAATCACAAAATTGATCTGATGTAGTAATATTTTAGTATCGTCTGGAAATCCTTATATTTGATATTTGTCTGTTTAATTCAAACCGATTTTTGTATTCTTTAAGGTTTACCCAGATAATTTAAATTAACTTCTCAGAACTTCCGACCTCATTCGTACCCATTGCTGTGGGCTTTCTAAATTTACAAAAATGCACGTTTTGCTTTCTATGTACATGTATTATGAAAAGTAAACGTATGGTTTGTTGTCATAAACTTCAGGTTCAAATCTGATAATGATCACACAACAGTTTCCTGACCTATTCAATTTTGCTCATAAAACGCGTCGATATAAATGCATATGTTGCTAGACGTAACGCGCACCTTGCATCTGGAATAAAAACCGAACAATCCGAGTAATAATTCAAGACGCTGGATGCGTCCCCTAGCCGACAATTGCAATAACTATAGCACTGATGCTGAAAATAATGATAATTATCATTGAAACCCGGGTTAGCACTTGTAAGGGGTTCCCATTTAATGATCTTGTTCTTTTGATTTAAATACTTTTAGCAAAGAAAAAAATGCAATATTCAGACCAACAGCGTTGTAAGGAGTTTTAGAAAAAGAGTTACCAAAGCATTGATAAAAAGATGTTTAGACAAACGCTTTGCCAGGTATATTCTTGAATTAACAGATGTACACAATAAAATTTCACAAGAATAACAGAACCTATGCAGGAAATGTCTTAATAAATTCAAACCTGTACACATGTTGCTGAACATTCAAACGTAATGAGAACATCTGATATAGTTAACACAACCGAATTTATTAGTACCCCGAGTGATGTATAGAAGATCTGATGGAGGATTTTCATTTAGAAACATTATTGTACTTTTCAATTTGATCGGACGCGCAAACGAAAGAAATACAATATCTATATTTACATCTATAAACTCACTTCAGAAATTATTAAAAGCATTAGTTTTAGCAACATGCTTGCATATGTGCCAAAGGCATATTGAGAAATTTCTAGGGAATATTTTTTTACGTTCTTATCAATTATACAATGCTCGCGTCATTTTCTCAAACAGAAATGAAAAAAATAATATTTTGTTAAAAAGTGATTTGCAAACACGTGTATGACAAAAAATATGTGTTATTATTACTTTACTGTGGTCTCTCCTTAACCGAGAAAAGTAGACAAACAACAATTAGCATTTCTTTGTGAAATGGATCGTTCAAAGAAAATTACAATCGTCTGTTTCTCCTTATACTAGCGAGATATTTCCGTCGGAATGATAGGTAAATCCTTGGTTTCCGCCCAGTAACGTTAATTTGGAGAGACCGATTGCAGTGAAACTTATATATAAGTAGTTGGTATAGGGACGGAGTTTGGGACTGCATAAAAGATCACCAGGGTCAAGGCACTGAAATAGAAAGGAAAACGGTTTTCGCTTAAAGACGCTCGCGGCAGTTTCGTGATTTTTTTCGCAATAATAGATTTTGATGAAATGTCCTGTATTACAAGATCATGTTATGGTGTATTGAAAAAAATGAAATAAAAATACTAGGTCACCAGCACTGTTTCAGTTTTATTTGTCCTCAGATATTATGCTATTTTGAACATTTTTCAAAATTTCCATATTCCTACCATGTATTTCAGTTAAGTACAATAACTATGTTAAATTTGAAATCTAAGCATTTTTACAACAGAAAACAATATTTCTAGTGGAAACATCCTTAGAGTAATCAAAAGAAATTGATTTTGTAAAACAAAAAAAAAAACAAACAAAAAAAGACAATAGTTGTTATGCAGACCGATGATTAGTAAATATTATGAGGGTTCTGGGACACTTTTTTCAATTTTAATTAGTCACCTTTTTAAAAAAAATCCAATGCCGACCAATTCAACAATTAAATAAACAAGTTTTCATAGTACTATATGAAAACCTATAGTAAAATATGATTAAACACTTCTACCAAATTTTTGCCAAAATCCTGCCACGAAAACAGCAATGTGGCAGTCGCTGCCAACTTGGCAAACTTTTGGCAGAACGTTGGCAAACACAAATTCAACCAATCAAAAGCCTGCCATTTTTCTGCCAAGTGGCAGCAATGTGACAATGTCTGCCAACTTGGCAAACTTTTGGCAGATTATTTTGATTGATAAAATGTAAAGGTATTTAAACTTATTTTGAATTAGTAACTACATTATTAGTCTTATAATTTTAATAAAAAATATAATATATACATGAATTTACAGAATAAAATATATTGTTTGAAAGAAAGAAGATTTACTGATAATATAAATCCTCATTATGTTACAACAAAAAACGGGAGAAAAATGATAATGGCTACCTGTGCATCTTGTGGAAAAATGAAATCAAAGTTTGTTAAAAGTACAGGGGGTAATTTAGATATTCACAAAGCAATGTTACCTTTATTACCTAAAAAGGGTTTCACACTTCCAGGATATAACTATTTTGGGCCGGGAAACCCCATAGATAATGGGCCCCCTGTCAATGAACTAGATGCGACATGTAAGACCCATGACCTTTGCTATGACAACGGCATTGATAAAGCCAAATGCGACAAAAAAAAATGCTTTCCGACTTAAATAAAACTAAATCAAAAACATTTGGGGAAAAGATTGCAAAACATTTAGTTGTAAAACCTATAATTAAAACGAAATATAAACTTGGGCTGGGACAGGAACAACAGTTCCCTATGGGCTTAACGCCCAGACAAAAACGAAAGTCAAAAAACGGGAAAAGGGGGTAGAGTATACCCCCGGAATCACATGGAGCGGTGAATTAGCAGAAGAATTACACAAACCAATTAAAAGAAAATTTAGGAAACGAAGAGTGATTGTTCATGATATTGATGATACTTGGTCAGCTGATTTAGTTGACATGCAAGCTTTTTCAAAATATAATAAAGGAGTAAAGTACTTGTTAACCGTTATTGATATATTTAGTAAATATGCTTGGGTTATTCCATTAAAGAATAAAACTGGAGAATCTGTTACAGAAGCATTTAATTTCTGAAGATAGAATTCAGGAGCGAAAGTCCCCGAAGACTGCAAGGATTCCAACAAATTTATGGGTAGATGAAGGAAAAGAATTTTATAATAAAAAGTTTGAATCATTTTTAAATAAATATAAGATTAATATGTATCATACATTTAATGAAGGAAAGGCTGTAGTAATAGAAAGATTTAATAGAAGTTTAAAAAGAATAATGTGGAAATATTTTACAGCAAATAATACTTATACTTATTTAGATAATTTGCAGGATATGGTTGATAAATATAACAAAACAAAACATTCTAGTATAAAAATGACACCAACCGAAGCTAGTAAAAACTTAAATAAAGGTACTGTTTACTTTAATTTATATGGTAATTTAAAGATACCAAAAAGTAAAGCAAAATTTAAAATTGGTGATCGAGTTCGTTTAAGCAAACTTAAAAGACATTTTGAAAAAGGATATACACCAAACTGGACAGAGGAAATATTTATAATTTATAAAATTAATAATACAAATCCCAGAACATACACTATAAAAGATTTAAATGATGAAATAATTCAGGGTTCATTTTATGAACAAGAACTTTTACCTAATACACAAGAGGTTTTTAGAATAGAAAAAGTTATCAGACGAGACTATAAGAAAAAACAAGCTTTATTAAAATGGAAAGGTTATAGTGAAAAATTTAATAGTTGGGTACCATTTAGTGAATTGGAAGAAATTTAATTTAAAAAATATTAATAATATTAATTATATAAATGAGTTATAAAAATCTAATTTCTAATAATGGAATAGAAACAATAGATCAGTTAATCATTCACTTAACTAAACTAGCTGCTGCTTACAGAAAAAGTTATAAATTTTGTGGGAGAGTAAGTACTGGGTTATATATTACAGCAGGTATCTTTGGTTGCTCAGCTGCATTAGCACTTGTTCCAGCTATTCCTATATTTGTAGCAGTTGCTGGCGCTGTTCCATCAATAATTACCATACTTACTAACAGACTAAAACTTGACGACAAGAAATTTATTTTAAAAGCACATCATCACAAAATAAAACAACTAATAACAAAAGCACGGATTGGAAAGGTAAATAAAGAAGAGAAAAAAGTTATTCAGGATATTTTTACAATACTATTAGAAATGCAGGAAGAAAAAAATTTTAAATGCCTTTTAAAAACGTTATGAGGTTTAAACTAAAACGATAAAAAAGTAAAAAAGAAAAAAGAGTTTATTAAATTTTTACGTGTTTTTTTAAAAAGTTTTTTTTTCTATAAAAAAATTTATATAAAAAGGAAAAAGAAAGGTAATAGAATGATTTGCCAAAAATTTTAGCACTTTGGAAAAAAATGAATCCGAAAAAATTCAATAAAAAATTTTTTAAAAAGAAAATGTTATTAAATCAAACTTATAAAATAGTTACGATAAATAAAAAATCAGTTTTGAAAATTAAAAAATTTTTATAGATCACGGTGCACATCACGGGGTCTTGACGTCATGCTATAGGTATCGCGCCAAGCATTTTTGTAAAAAGCGCGATTCAGAAAAAATTCGCGTAAGTATTTTTTTTACGAATTTTTTAAAAATGTTTTTAGTATTCAAAGCCTTTATAGAGCGTACCTCCGACACACAGCATTTTTTCCCCCCCGGCCCTGCTTTGTTTGCGGGAAAAGGGGGGAAAACGAAAAAATCTCAAAACGCTCAGTTTTTTGCCCCAACTGTTTCCAAACCGCAAAAAAACCACCTTCTCTGCTAAAGCCCTCAAAGGGCCGTTTTTTTTTGGGTTTTTTTTTGTCTTAAAACTCCGCGATGTCTTTTTTTCACGTAAAAGGTGTTTTTTGGGCATAAAAAGTATGATTTTGCGGCAAGTTCTAAAAGATAAATCTATCGAAAAAGTTGAAACTGTTTTCAATGACGGGGCTTGAAAGTTTGACTAGATTTTCATTTTATTTTCCATTGCGCACTATAGGCTACCCTTTTAAAAAAAGGTTTTAAAAAGCATGAAAAATTGTTTTGGTTGATTAGGGGGAAATTTTCGCGGGCAAATTTTTTTTTTTATATACGGATTTTCACTTAAGCACACTTCAAGACAAACGTAATAATTTTTTCCCTTGCTTAACGCACCGCTAAAATACAAATTTTAAAAATCTCAAAGATTACCTACGCAAAAAACGCTTTATACCTTAGTATTCAATTTTTTAAAATTTTTCTTTTTTTCTCAATCAAAAATTAAATAAATGGCTCGGGTTTTTTTTTGCAGATTCCAAACGCGAAGGGGCATAAGGTAGGCAAACTGTCACCGAGGGCAAGGCTTTCAGCCAAGGCGAAATTTGCATACCTCGAAAAAATCCACAGAAACTTTCCCTTTGGGTTTCACTCTCGAAAACATTGTAACTATTTTCTGTAATTTTATATCTGTGTAGAAAAGGACAAAAAATGGGCCATATCGAATTTTTGAATTTTTTTATTTTGATAACATTCGAATTTTTTTAAAAATAATGGCATTTTTTTAAAAATTAAACTTTATAAATTTTATACTTTGTCTCGAAGACTTGCACCTAAACTCCTGTAAAAATTTAATGACCGAAAACTTGTGAATGAATCATTTTTACCAGGAGAATAAATACTGAAATTACGCTGGAAAAAATAAAAACGTTTACTTGAAAATAAGGGGAAATATAAACCGACCTTTTCGTTTTTTTGATGTTTTTACAAATATTGATCTTTTTATCCTAGCTCATTTGATCAGCACAAAACCCCTTCGAGGACGGCCGCCATAAACCCTTTTGGCCCCCTCTTGTGAATACAACAATTTGAAAAAAATGACTATAATTTTGGGTTTTATTCTAAAACTGGCCCCAAAATATGCAATAATTACACAAAATGCAAAAATTTTTTTTTAAAATTTAAAAGTAACACAGGCATTATTTCTTTTAAATTTTTCAGATGAAGGAGCATAATTCACACTTAAAACGTTCACACAGAAGGGAAAATCCTCCACTTTCATTTCTGACTTTTTCCGGCTATCTGGTGATACCCGTTACAAAACCACCGAGCACTCGCATCATGAAGACAACCGAGTCTGCCTCAAAAATGTGTGCATTGAATAACACAGGCCCATTCCTAATCGGGGATAAAAGGGAAACCTCGCGGATTTTGTGAATTTAAACCAGTGAAATTTAAAAAGTTATGAAACTTTTTCAAAATTTTTTTGGTCCGGGTCATTGTTAAAAATACTTTTTTGGGCTGATGCACCCTCGTCCCTCCTATTTTTTGTTCTTAAAAGGGCGGTTTTCAAAATTTAAATATCGTTACTATCAACCATTGACTTGAAACATTAAAAAGTTTTTTTTTTTAAAAAGTCTACCCCAATGAAACATTCCTGCTTCTTTTTTTGGAATTTGATAAAATAGTCCGTTTCAATAAGAATGTTTTTGGGTTTAAAAGATTTTGAAAAGTCAAAATGCTGTTAGTATCTTTTTTTTTTGACTTTTCTAATTTTCGGGACATAAAACATTTTTTTTACAATCATTGTTTACGTATTTTTATACATGAATTACATGTCTTTTTAAAATATAAAATTGAAGCTGACAGTTCTGGAAGTTTAGTTTAAAATGTTCAAATGTTTAAACGAAAAGTTCAATCTAATCTGATACATGCCTTTTAAAGGGTAAAAAAATAACTGTGTAATAAATAAATTTTTTTTTAAAATAAAGAAATTTTTCAAATTTTGTCTTTTGACTCAATAATGTCTAAAAACATTTGAAAGAAACTTTCTGATGTCAGCAGTCTGAATTTTGTCAAAGAAGAAAAAGTCAATTTAACCCCCAACATGCGTTATCATCTTTTGCGAGTCCATTCTTTCGCTAATTTCATTCCGCCTTGCACATAGCTGTCCCACGAAACACCAAGGGATCCTTTTTCAGCATCCGTATATGCCCATAGTAGCTCCTTTTTCAGGCCCAAGCCCTATTCTCTTTGGCGAAAACGAAATCGTAGTCCCGTAAAAAGCAAAAATAAAGACAAAAAAATGGGAAGGGCTTATAAAATTCAATAAAAACTTATTATAAATCAGTGTGACTTCGTGTCCTGCTTAACATAACCCACCATTTATCCCAAAGCAAAAGAATACATACATTATTTTTTAAAAGGCATGGGCCAAAGCGTCGATAGTTTGTTTTCTCTGTTCCTTAAACAGACTCAAATCGAGTTTGGTTTTGTTTGTCTTTCTTTTTGACTGGCTCTCCTTAAATTTAAATTTTTGTCTATGACGCCCCTTTCCTATAATTTGTTTTTTTTTTGCCGTGCAAAAGGGGTTTTTCAACAAATTTCCCCCCATTATTATCATTATAGATAATAATTTTTTTAATGGTATTATTTTTACTATTTTCATTAATTTTCATTTTATTATTTTTTTAAATGAAATGTTACGAACCTCTCCTGCGGCACTCTTTAAAAAAAACCCCCTCTTAACAAAATACCAAAAATTTTCCCTCAGCTGAAAATTACACCAAAATTTACCTCTCCAAACACCTCTACATAAAAGTCAAAATTTGTATCAAAAGGGCTTGCTCACAGAGGGTTGCATTTTATTACCTTTAAATACCCCTTTTTTATGGCAACCGTTTTTGGCCGCCCCTTCGGGCCATATTTGTCCACAAATTGAAACGTCTCCCCCTAAGTTCATAGTAAAAAAACCTGTAAAACAAAAACGCTCGTATAAAACGAAAGTCTTATATTTTTTTTAAAAAAAAATTTAGATTTTCCCTTATCATTTAAAACCCTTTCTTTTTTTTTTTGGCCCATACATTATCTTTAAAATAATTATTTTCTCAGATGTATTGATTACCATTAAATTTGTCATAATCTTACAGTACTTTTATTTTCGATTTTTATTTATTCATTGATCTTCCATACATAATATTAGGGTCCCCTGTTTTTTCTAAAATTTTTATTTTTCCGTACTGTATTTCAATGAAAAGACCAAGCGGGAATTGTGGAAATTAATGGGGGCAAAGCCTTAAATTCCCAAAATAATTTTAGATTGTTGTAAAATTTACTTTTAAAACTCCGCGATGGGAAATTTTTTTCTGAGTGTTTTGCCCATAAACTCCATTAACCAAAATAAAATTTGACTTTAAAAACGTGTTTAGAAAAAGTGATAGGGTTGAAATTTTCGTATGAAAAAGATGGAAAAAAAGGGCTTAAAAAAAATAAATTTCTTCACTTTTTTGCGTACATTTACTTTTTGAACTTGCCGCAATATCATATCTTTTTTACCCGAAAATAACACCCTTTTAAAGGAAAAATAAACAATCACGGATTTGAAGACAAAAAGTACCAAACCAAAAAAGGCCCTTTGAAGACTTTTCAAAGAAAGGGGGTTTAAAAAGCGGTTCTGGAATCCTTGGAGCAATAACATACGATTTTGAGTTTTGGCAGTTTGTCCCCTTTTCCACCCAAAATAAAACAACACGGCGATGCTGTTGATCGGAGTACGCTCTATAAAAAGGGCTTGCCATACAAAAACATTTTTCAAAAAACATAAAAAAAATACTTACGACGAATTTTCTTCTTTTGAAACGACGCTTTGTTACAAAAAATGCTTGGGCGATACCTTAGCTTGACGTCATAAACCACGTGATTGTTCACCTGTGATCCTTACTTTTTAAAAAAAAATTTTTTTTGAATGGAAATGCGGGGGTTTTATTCTAAGAAAAAATGCTGAAAATTTTTGATTGTCCCAACCAATAAATTCAAACAATCCTAAAAACGTTATTGCAAACCAAATTTTGATACAAGAAAAAAAAACATATAAAACCTTTTGCAGCATCCAAAAAACCTTAAAATTTAAATTTAGGTTAAAAACAATGTGCTGCAAAGGGAAAAAAACCCAAATTAAAAGCGGGAAATCAAAAACCAGCGGAAAAAAATATAAAATTTAAATATTTTTTTCTTTTTTTAAAATTTATTTATTTTTTTATTTTTTTAAACCCCCTTTTCCTTTTATGTTTTTTTTCTAAATATAAATATAATGGAAATCGAGAGATCTACAAAAACAATATTATAAAAATTTGAAATTAAAAAATTGATATAGAAAAAATTTCCAAAAGAATCAAAATATTTAACTAAAACGCTCTTTTTTAAAAAAACTTAAATCTTAACTTAAAACTTTGAAGGTATAAAAAAAAACGTTGTTTTTTAAAAATAACTTTTGCAAAAATGGGATAAAACTGATACAATATATCAATCAGCTTATTTTCAATCCAAGGCTTTAGAAACAATAATCCAATGAAATAAAAAAACACGTTACGTCAAGCTTTTGATGAATCATAAATAGAATTGTAATTGATTTAGAAGAAGGGCGGATAATAGAGTCATTTGGATGTTCATTATAAAAAGATATAAGTATATCCATTGGTTGTTCAGTTATTTAGAGTTACCCAAACCATTAGCAACAACTCCCAATGAAATGAATTAATAAATATAAGAATGATGATCACTACTGCTTTAGATGGGTCAGTTAGCTTATTAAAATTTCCTGTAACAAAACATTCTGAAAGAGTTTTTCAAATTATAAAAACATATAAACGATCTTGATTCTATGGAATGAAATTTCCTGTACAACTAAATCAAGTCCTAAAATTGAAGTTTTAAATAAATATCCTTTATTATAGTTTGGTTTGAATAACCTAAGGCATTTATCCATTGTACATATCAAATATCAATACGACGAAAACACTGTGACTGTTGCTAATTACTAATGATTAAACTAACTGATGATGACTGTAAGAGGGTTAAAAGCCAACTGTAGTCGCCAACATTTGTTTGGATAAAAGACTTTAATATAGATTAGTTTTAACAACAAAACAAAATATGTAAAAATAAAACATTTTTTGCAAACCATGTTTACAAAAATTTTTTCACAAGAAAGAATCTAAATGAACACATACCAAATGGTTTAGCTATTAATGGTACCCAAGGTTTAAAAATGCAAAAGAGGGAAGTAAAGTACATTTAAAAATTTATTCATAAATTTTAGCAGTAGCTTTTGGTAATTATGCTGAATTTTGAATCATAACTAAAACGTTTAACGCTTAATACCATCACTGAATCTTCATTTGCGAACCATATCAAAACATTAGATTGTGGTTAGTTTATAAAGTTGTTTTGTTGTTATGATAACCGTTATATCAAAACCACCCAGATTTATATAAGGCCCTAATGCCGTTTATAAGTTTAATTGAAAAAATTGCTTGAGGACAGATATTGTAAAGAAATTATTTAAAGAGTACTTTAACAAGAACTAAGAATGCTAAAAAAGATGACGTGAATTTAAAAAGCAGAAATCTTTTCACATTTGTGAAAAAGAATATAAGGAAAATGAAATCTGTCCGAACAAAACAAAGTTTTCGAATGGACCGAAGGTCCGTGACCATTGTCATATAACAGGAAAATTCAGAGGAAGTGCCACTCAGAATTTAATATTAATTTTTAAACTAACACATAAAATTCCTGTTTTTTTCATAATGTAAGAGGTTAATTGACTGTCATTTTATTATGCAACAAATAGGAAATTCAAAAGACAATTAATGTTATTCCTAACAATATGGAAGAAATATGGCTTTATGATAAGTGATTTAATTTTTATTGATTCATCCAATTTATGTCTCAATCATTGGATAACTTAGTAAAAAATATCCAGATTTAAAAAAAAAAAAAAATATTTATCTCGAGAATTTAATTATGAAACTTAATTTAGTAAAAAAAAGGTATTTATCCATATGATTACATGGATTCATTTAAAAAATTCAAAAGAAACAAAATTACCAGCTCCTAAAGGCAGATTTTTATTCAATTTTAAATGGAAACCCACATATCTGACAACGAATATGAAATGCCTAAAAAATGTTTGGAAAGAAATTTAAAATTAAAACAATGGGAGTATCATAATCTATATTTAAACAACCTGATGTCATTCCTTTTAGCTGATGTAATCGAAAATTTTAGAAAATTATGTTTTTAGAGTCCTACAAATTAGACCCTTTTCATTATTTTAGTAGTCCTGGTTAGCTTGGGTGCAATTTTAAAAATGACTGAATTAAGTTAGATTAATACTGAATTGATATGTATCTTTTTATTGAAAAGGTATGAGAGGGGGAATAAGTTATATTTCAAACAGATACATAAGCCAACAATAAATAATATGACAAGATTATGATCCTAAACTTGAAACAGCAAATCCATTATGTACCGCTCGACGCCAAATATCTTTATGGTTGGGGGGCCATGTGTCCGACCTTTCCCTCGGAAACTTAAATTTATATCCGAAAAAACAATTCAGAAAATTAATATTGGCAAAGTAAACAACTACTTATGAGTTGAATGTGATCTGAATATGCCAAAGAATTAACAATACTGTACATATGATTCCTTAAGCTCCTGAAAAATTAAAAACCAGATCAGTGGCTTTCCAGTATAGGAAACATATTAAACAGAATTTTGAAGAGGGAAAAAGTTACTGTAAAAAAATATTTTTCCGCAACTTTAAGAAAAAAACAAAATTATGTTGTTCTTTGAAACATTTAAAAATCTTGAACTATAAATACACATTAGGGTTAAATAACAAAAAATACATAGAATATTAAACTTTTGACGAAAGTCCTTGGGTTAAAAAAAGTTATATTGATTTTAAATACTCAAAAAAGATCTAAAGCACAGAATCATTGAAAAAGGACTTTTGTTAAGTTGATGAACAACTCCTGTAGCGGTAAGACGATGGAGAATTTTACGCAAGAGTGTTAATATTAAATTAAAACTCATTTGATGAAAACCTTTTATTAAAATATTTATCCAAACCTTCATTTGTAGTTTCAACGATTTGTAACAAGAATTTGTTTTGTTATTCATAGAAAAAGAAAGTTTGTTATTAAACAGACCTTTTTTATGTTGGAATGGCATCTAAGATTTATCAAATATTTAATGTATATTTTTCATTAGAATTACATTAAGGAAAAGTAACGAGGGGAATTGTAATACTATTCACTGACACTATTCTGATGTTATGAAATGAAAACTAAGATGCGTATAAAACTTTTATAAAGCTAATAGGAATTATTTGATAATAGTGATTACGATAAACAATCAAAATTTTATTTCGACAATATAAAAAAGTAATGGAAAAATTGAAAAGATGAAGCTGCCGGCATTTTCCCATTGTTGAATTTGTGGATTCAAAGAAATGTATTCATATTTTATTAGAAAATGAAGTTAATGTTAAAAAATGTACAGGAATTAAAAAACTTGTTGTTAAGAAAAACAATAGTTCATAAAAATTACAAAGATATTTGTTTAATTCACCCAAAGTAATCACACTTTAAAGTTTTCGTTCTTTCGTTCTGACAAGCATAATCTTCCAGCTATGTTATAATAACACATCTTTAATATCATTTATGATGATAAAAGATATATTCTTGATAATGGTATTGATCAAAAATTAGCTTTTCTTAAATTATTAAACTTAACATTAAAACTTAAATAAACTTAAAATAATATGAACCATAAATTGTTAAACTGAATATTTTTAACGTTTAAAAGAATTATGATACATCACATCATTTATTTTAATTCCATTAGCAATAATATGAAATAGATTCATTTTTTCTGTATTTTTTTACAATTGAACTTTGAAGAATTACATTTTCTTTCTTTATTTTTAGCTGTAATTTTAGCTTCTTCTCCTTAGCTATTTTAATTGCTCAACAAAGAAAATTAAAAGGCAATTTTTGTGTAATTTATTGTTATATATTTACCATTTTGAACTAACCGACTAGCTTTCCGTTTTCCATTGAAATAATCCACTAATCGTATCTTAAGTATAACATTTAAGAACATGGAGGTTTTCTTATAATATATTTGTTTTTGGTCTATTTTTTCTTTCTATTTTATTTACTTTTTTCATTTATTTTAATTGAATAATTCCGATTTATTAATTATTCCAGTTAAATAAAAACTAAAGTTTTAACTTTAATAAAAACTAAAGATTACTCAAAAGTCCTGTCATCTCATAATATACATCTTCATCCGATGATTTAGAAAATTCGATGTACCTAATCCGTCAAAAAGCGTAAACGTTATTTCTGTAGTATATGAATTTACTGTCATACGCTGAATGTCAAACATGTCCCTTGTTTTAGATCACCTTTAATTTTTTCTTATACATAGATGATTGTTTTGTCCGAATCCAATGTCCAAAGTCCTCGGCTACTATATTTACATTATCGATAAATATACTAAGAAAATGGATCACATTATCATTCCACCACCTAAATATAACATAAATTTTGATATGGCTTTTTAGGGTTTTTACTTTTTTTAACTTTCGGTTCCCCGCTTTAAACCCGGCCCCCGCTAATAAAAATCTTAATATCTTTATGTAAATTTCCGTTTTTTTCGGACCACAAACACACCTTTTAAAAGTACATCTGGTACCTAGTATATTCTTGGCTTTGTGTTTTATGAAATCTTTAAATCTACGATAATTCAGATCCCTAATTCAAATGCATTTAAATATTTTCAAACCGGTTCAAACCGGCCAATATTTTCATATGTTGAATAATCAGGCACCCCGACGGTCAAAATAACTTTTTCATTTTTACGTATTCAATAAAAACCGTATTTAAAAACCTTGAATCTGTTTCATAAAAACTGTTATAGTTCAAAAAGAAACACTTCACGTTTTTACTTTTTTCTATTTCTTTTCCAATCTTCTTTATTTTTTGTCTTCTTTTTAAGTTTAGAATTTACTTCAGCTTAACATCAACTCGTTTTGTTGTGCAACATTCAGAAGCAGACAAATTATCAACTTATTCTTGTTCTAGCTATTGTGTTTCTTGTTTTAAGAAAAAAATTTTTACTTTGTAATTTTGGGTTCTTCATCATTAGTTTAGTTGTAATTTCTCTCGACATAGGGTTATTCTTTAGTATTAGCAGTATTCTGGTATTAGCAGGATTGAGTCTCCTTGTTTATTAGCTGATATTTTCAACAACCAACTACAGAGTCTAGATCATTTTATGTTTCTGCACTTTAGCATAAATTCGTTGATATCTTTTTGTAATAAACCTGTAAGTGGTACTTATTCCAGGCGTACTTTAAATTGTGACGTGTGTCACAGTACAGTAAGGTTCGAAGTTGGTTTCTTTATAATTTTTTAGCTGATCATTAATTGTGTTAATTGCTTCCGTTTGTATTAATTGATTCTCCTGTTTAAAATTAACGATTTTTCAACTCTAAAGTCCAGATCATTTATGTTCTTCACTTTAGCATTAGCTTGCGTCGTATCTTCTGTCATTTTTTTGTAATATTATTTTAGTCTGGTATCTTTAATGGTGACGTGTTTCAACAGTACTGAATCCAAATTCGAATTTGTTTCTTAAAGTCTTCTATTTTAGAATTAAGCTCTTTTTAAGGTTATCTATGCTGGTGTCATGGTCATCACCTATTTGTGAAGCTGCCTTTTTTCCCAATTCACCGATTTATATTCTGTAGTTTATTTTGAAATAAATTCTAAAAATTTGGTGTTTTTTTGTTTTTCAGTTTTCAGTATTTATTTATTTATTTCTGTTTTGATTCTAACTGATACTATTTTTGTAACTTTTTTTCAGCTTCATAATCTTTTCTTTTAGTTCTTCATGTTTAATCATACTAATCTTTAATTCTTGAACTTGATTGTATACTTTTTTCAAAATTGGTTCTAAATACTTTCTTTATGTTGTCATCTGTCAAATCAGATTTCTTTTCAAGTTCTTTAATAGAATCAAACCATAGCTTTCATTTCTTTCTTTTTTCAATTTATCTTGTATTCAAACTAATTAATAATGAAGTCTTTTTAAAATCTTTGTTCATTCTTCAATATTCTTTACTTCTGCTTCTCATTGTCTGTTTTATATACTTTAATATCTTAAGATTAATAGTCATCTATACTTTTGAACTTTTTTAAACACAAAATCGTCTGAAACTGCATCGTTGGGTTTATCTGGATTTCCTAGGTTTATAAGGTTATTACCTCCCATAATCTAATTCCGTTTCCATTGTGTTATCAAGTTCCTTATTCTGTGAAGATTGATTCCATGTCTTTTTAATAAGCTTTTTTGGATTGTTTTAGTACATAATCACTTAATCAATATCAAATTTAACTTTACTTTATACTGTCAGGTTCACTTATTTGTTCCTATATGATTAAAAACTCCTATTACATTATATAATTATTATATATACCAGTAAAGTTTTTTCTTTAAACTTCCTGTGGTTGTTTCAATATATAAAAATACATATTTTGATTATGTTTGCATTAGCAAAAGAGTTGGGTTATAAATTTTTTTCATTACAAATCATATCAATTTTCTCGTTTACTATAACCCGACTTTCAAATATATAATGTGAACATTTAATTCGAATATCTTTTGGGTGGTTTATAGTAAGACTGACTTAAATAAATACACAACGTTTTTGTGACGTCCTTGAATAAAGTATTTTGTTATTTTCATTTTGAACCTTTTTATCTTCACAATACAAATCATCAAATATTACTAACGTGTTGTTTTTCTGATCAAGATCATTAACATCAATTATTTTCATTATTAGAAACATTCACGTATTGTCATTTGATCTACTATCTACTTCATTCTTTTTTGCAATTTGATTTAAGTGGTTTAATTAAATCTGAGATTTAGATTGTTCCTAGTTTTTTAGCATATACGTAATAAACTAATCATAATATATAAGAGGTTTTCGAAGTATATTCATTTAATGTAATTTTTTTTTTTTTTCCAGAGCCAGAAGATCCACATATTACAAGTTCTTCTAAACATGAATCTGGCATAAAGGGATAAATGTGTTTAAAAGTATGGGATTTATCACTTTTTGTATCATAAATTTGTAATTTCCATTTATATAATAATAATACATTATTGACATTTATCGACATTATCTTACATTAGTTTACATTTACTTACATTAATTATATATAAATGCAATCAAACTTAATGGAATGAGAATAAGAAAAAAATTAGTCGGGCAAGTGAGCGTTTCTTAGAGAAGAAATAATGAAAGAAAAATTAACAAAGCTACAAAATCCGGGATATGTACACTGAATTTATAAAACCAATTACGAAGGAATAAAAGTCAAAAAGAAAATTATCAAGGTCAGTTAAAAGCATTACTCTGGATTAGGAGCAATTTTAGCGCGTTTTTACTTCCAAAAAGTATATCAGAAGATCTGACACAAGGTATGAACTGAATTAACTAAAGGAATGCAGAAGAATCTAAAAACAACAGCTTTTAAAAAAAAACCGGTTCCCTATACACAATAGATGGGGAGAGAACCTGCCTGACGGGTTTCGCTCAATAAGAGACTGAGAGTTTCAAGAATGAAATTTAAGAAATTAGAAGATTATGGAAGAAAAAAGTGGAATACTGAAACAACTGATGATACAAACTGAATACTCAGAAGAATTGGTAGCAAGACCAAGAAAAAAAAAATATCTTACGTAGATTGAGATGTTTTCTTTCCTGGATGATGATGTTTTAGATAAATAATGGATATTACAACCGTCTGAAATGTTTTGACTTTTTTACTGGCAAATGTAATTGATCCTGGATAAATGATAAAGAAGAGACGGATCTTAAAGCTACATAGGATGATGTTACTACTCTAACGGATAATCACAAAATTAAATTGACCAATAACTAGCAAATCAATATCGAAAGATCGCAATAAGCTAAAAGAAGCAAACGAAATTAAACATAGCCAAGGCGAATTAATACAGTACAAAGACCGGTTAAATCATATTCTGGTATGTCTCTCGCTACATATGGACAAGGATAAAATCATCAACCCTATAAAGTTTCCACCAAATGGACATATGGTAATTCAATTATTAACTTAACTAAACTTTATAGTCAAACAAATTAATAGTGCTAAGGAATAGAATAGCCTGGAAATGAAGTATTACACTAAAGTAGATAATGATTTGATTGACTGATTAATAAAAGATATAACAATAATAAAAAAAACTTCAATTCATTCAAGAAAAATATTTAAAGAATTAACCGAAAAATCAGATTACCCAGCATAAAGATCTATTGAAATTTAAAAAAGTATTAGCAGAGGACAAGGGTTATAACGTTTGTCCCATGTATCCAGACGAATTTGTTAATGACTTGGAGTTAATTTGTGGTTCGATGATGCGGTAAATAATAATGAAGAACTAAAAATAAGGTATTAGGGTCTTTAGACCAATTATTAAAAATGAATTCACTTTCACTCTTACTCAGAACCACCATGAAATTTTATATAAAAATATTTTTCTTGATATTAAATGGAACAAAAAGTGATTTACGAACAGATTAGTCAGTTCTTTAATTGTTAGATAAAAATAAAACTTTGTTGTTTGGTTTGGAATAGTATTAACACTATGGACCTACTCTTGGCATAATTTAGCGATGACTTGATAATAAATGAATTCGTTATAATAATGGTATAAGAATGGAAAGATATTATATTTACATAATGGTTCTACGTTACACAGCATTATAATTATATCAGAGAAACATTTAATAAGTAATGGTGATTATGAATTTGATAATCGACATTGCCGCCAATAAGTTTGGAATTTGATTAAGTAGTTTTAAGGTTTTGATTTCAATTCATGATAAATTTTATATTGGCTTAGAATGTCAAATGTTCATACAAATGCCTGAATTTGGAAGCAAAGCATTGAGAAATACGAATGGGAACTACAACACCAAATATAACTACCTCTGTGGATACAAATTTATATTCCCCCAAAAAAAAAAAAATTGGGGGGGTGATCTTATTGTAATTCATCACTTGTTGATTGTAATTTCAGTGATATTACTATGCTGTTAAGGTACTGCAGATTTTAACAAAGCTTATCCTTTTTACAAAGAACAAACAGAGTCGGTTTTGCGAAATTAATAAACCTATTATAACTTCAATGAGAATATCTATTATCAGATATATTTGGTAGAATAATATCAATTTAATGAGGTTGAAACAATTTTACACTAAGTTTAAAAGAAATCTAAATTTAGTTTTATATGAGTTAATAAAAACTGTTTTTGACCAAAAATAAAGGAATATTTATTGTATGTTTCTATGCTCAACACAGGAGAAGAAAATTATCCATACACGGTGACCTGAGGTCTCCGGAGATTCCTCTCTGTACAGGTAATCTTTGACACTTTAACAAATCTGTTTTCAAGTGGAGTTTGCATCTTCAATTAAGCACAGGCTGTGAAAAGCTTTGGAAACACAGGAAAACAGCACTTGAAAGTGGAACAAAAAAGATTGGAACGGAATTGGACATTTAGCTGCTGATCAAATTGTTGAAAATTTTAAAAAAGAACTGCTCCGCAGTTGGTAATTTAATTGCTAAGGAATTACAAAAAAAGAAGAACAGTAAAAAATAATGAGAGAGGATATTATATGAGACTAAAGAGCAATTGTCATGATCTGGGACTTTGCTCAGGTAAACGTATTAAACAATTAATTTATAAAATAATAATATATAATTATATATCATGTTTTAGACAAAACAAATATTGTGAAAGTAATAACTAACTCCTATTCAATTAGATACAAGCTTTAATCTCTGTCTTGGAAAATACTTTTAAAAAACGGATATCACTTTACAATTATGATAGGCTCATATTTTGATTGGTTTAAAATGGTTATTTTGAAGTATTTTTTAACGTTCAAATCTTGCTAACGGTAATAATTATTGCGATGGGATCAAATTGCTCTAATTAATAATGTCAGCTTCATTATTGATCAGTTTTAGGTAAAAAACAAAATGGAAAATTGTTTTGATTGTACTAATTTATACACCGTAAAATGTCAAATTTAGTTTGAATTATCTAATGATTATTCAAAACAACTGGACAACGAATTTATTTATTTAATACTAACGCAGCACTGAATCAGGCCTGCCCTAAGCTGAAATTAATTCGGTTTGCTATTAGAAAGGGATTATCCAAGGTGGTAATGAGATAAATGCTAAATTCCATTAAATAATTATTCATTTTTTCCAGGGTTTAGAAACTAATATTATCACTCCAAGTCAAATTCCAAATACACTGCAGTTGACAGATGATGAATGAATGAATTTTTAGAGCTAATGCTGCTGATGCTGGTAGGTAATTGTATCAAAATTAATTTCTATGGGTTCCCACGTTTAATTTTCAATGAAGTTGGACTTATCTAATTGCTGAAAGATTTACAAAGGCAATATGTCATACCTTCGGGAAATGGTGACACAATCACTGATACAACAACAATAATATAATCCCTTTTAAATACAGCTGGTGTACAAACCACAACATTATTGTTTATTTACAACGACCTATAAAAGTAATTTCACAAAGAACATACCCGCATTTAATTAGATACATTTTTAAGTTATGCAGCAAATGAAAATTGCACTTTGACTCTTGTCGTCTTGGAGTTGGTAATGTGTGTTTTTTATCGAACAGAATACACAAGTATTCAGAATATATGATTAGGTAATTAAGTATTATTATAAACATAAATACTAAGACTACTGGAATCTGCTAAATAGACAAACTTTTTGTTTGTTTGATTTGTTCATTTTAACTTGGAATATAAAAAACTAATACAAAGATCCTAAGCATATACATTACAGTTAAGTTAAATATTCACCATCAGCTACTATTCGTGTTTACGCAATTGTATTGTAATAAAAACAGTTGAAATAATACTATTTGGAATGAACTTGTTATTGTTTAAATAAAAAATTTTAAATCTATAATGTTATCAAATTATATGAATATAAAGTTTAACCTTCAGTGGACAAAAGAAAAATTTAGCACAAGCTTATAATAAAAAAAAATTTCACATACTTTTAGAATTAACACATAAAACATGATCAATTACGTGGAAATTTCCCTTTACTTTTACAAAAACACAAATTATTCCAATTGAAAAGTCTATTAGAACTAACAAGGGATTAGAAATTCAATTTTGAAAAACAAATGTCCCAGTCAGGTCAAAATTGGTGGATTTTAGGATCTTTTGGCTGGTTTGTTAGAAAAACAATTTCCTTCAATTTGTAAGCAAAAATAGCGCCAAAAATTAGCCCTCTATGCATCGTGCCCTTTCTGGGTTCTGGCCATACGGGTGTTCGTAAAATCCTTGTAAATGGATGTTTCGGTAGCTAATGATAAATAAATATTATTCGCCAATCTTACACCTAATCAAAGAAAGCACTCGTAGGTGCTCGGAGTGATTAAATTAACACAAAAACAGAAACAAAATGTGGGTTTTTAGTGTATGTTGGCTGCTAAAGTCTATAGTGGATACCTTTTATTACATCTTTGTTAAGTGGAAAAGGACACACGGCGGGTATCAATTGATTCTCAGAGAAGACCTTACAGACAATTCCTATAGTAAAAAAAAAAAAATTATAAACAACCTATTCTAACTTTGAAATTAACAATGGGTAAACAACTCGGTATAATAACTTTAGGGGTGTATTTAGTAGAAATAAGTTACCAAAACAAAAGCAAAGGGCGAGTGTGGAAATTTAAAATTTGAACGATTCCTTTGGACCTGGAACCATTGGGTTTTGTTACTGAATACTTTTGTACTTTGATCGCATTTGGGACTTCCTCCCGCCGAAAAAGTATTAAGTATATACCACATGTAAATACAACAAGTTTCAATATCAGACAAACAAGTACAGAAATCTGTGGATATTAATTGTTTTAATTTTTTCATTAAAATGGGGTTTACAAGACAAAGTACCGTTGTATAATTTAACTATTACTGTAAAATCTAAAATTAATAATTAAAACAAAAATGAACAAACAATTATAAGTTCCTTTTCACTTAAGTTTAAATACCTTTACATTTTATCAATCAAAATAATCTGCCAAAAGTTTGCCAAGTTGGCAGACACTGACACATTGTCGTCTTCGTGGCAGGATTTTGATAGAAGTTTGGCATAAGTGTTTTACCTCATATTTTACTATAGGGTTTTCATATAGTCGAATGAACACTTTGTTTATTTAATTGTTGAATTGGTCGGCATTGGATTTTGTTTTAAAAAAGGTGACTAATTAAAATTGAAAAAAGTGTCCCAGAACCCTCATAATATATACTACTCCGATGGTTAGTTTTTCTATTTTTGTTAATCTTAAGTTGGTATTTCTGCTAATTGGTTTTTCTAAGTTTTACATAAAGAAACTAATCAACTCTGGCACATGTATTTGCTTAGGCGCGACCTAATCTAAAACAAAAAAGAAAATTTGTAGGTCACCATCAGATTGAACTTATTAAATTACACGAGGTGGGGTTGGCGGGGCATTTATAGAACGCCAGGGTGGTACGGATACTTAATCAATTTTTATTTCAACAAGTGCATATATTCAGCCAAATATTTAATGTATTCTGTTTTGTCCCATAGCTCAAGGGCAAAGACCATTTGAACAAGAGGAATCAAATTATCCTAAGGGTCGCTCACCGAGGACATCTTGAATAAACTCGCTGACTGTTTGACTGAAGAACTGGTTTTTCTCTGTATTTTTAAACGAAGAAACAGAGAGGAATCATTCCGGCTGCTGCATCCTTAACCTTTAACATATTGATCTTAAAAGCAATAGGGATTCCCTACCTCATTATGCCAAACACCCTAGTAAGTCTGAAGGGTGCAGGTAAAAGGCTTCTAAACAAATGCTACGGCAACTTGTTTCAGTGTTTAGACGTCAATGATTTGAACATGCGGAGCTAGAGATATATCAAATTATCAAAAGGAACATTTCTTAATAAGCGGATTTTTACTTGTTTCTGGAGTATTCTGATGTCATAGATGTAGGTTTCCGCCATTCTCCGAACAAATCCGATAGTTCCTGAATGTACGGTACGGGTACGATACGAGGATTAGGAACAACAAAATTGGCACGGTGTGGGGTAAATATCGACTCGTCCGAAAATACTACCGCGAGCGTCTTTAATATTCTTTAGCTTACATTGATGTGTTGAAATTAAATTTGACTTATAAATAGTTAATAGAAAAACCAAAGTTGGGGTTGTATATGGGTCAGTGGAGTCAAGTCTTAGGTCAGCAGAACTGAATTAATCTTCATATTAAGAATATTCACCGTGGCACAGGTGGCTAAAGCGTTGTTTTTTTGTACCGATTGTAATATTGAACAGATGGGTCGAGGTTCAGATCCCGGCCTGGGTCTTACTTTTTGTCTAAAGGGACATAGTCAATGTCACGGTCATTTAACACAACTCATCAAAAAGATGTTTTGTGCTTTATAACTTCTGTTGTTTGGTTACACCTCATAATTCGTCTCGAGCTATTGTAATGTCTCATGAAAGTGTATTCGTCAGGAACTATTTGTCGTCTCGAAAAAAGGCTCGATGAAAGTGCATTCGTCACGAACTAGTCTATTGTCTCCAAGAAAGTATTGATGACGGTGTAGTTGTCACGGACTATTGTATTGTCTCTAAGAAAGGCTCGATGAAGGTGCATTCGTTACGAACTATTGTATTGTCTCCAAGAAAGTATCGATGAAGGTGTAGTTGTCACGAACTATTGTATTATCCCTAAGAAAGTATCGATGGAGTTGTATTCGTCTCAAGCTATTGTTGTGTTTCCAAGAGAGTCTCGATGAAGGTGTATTCGTCACGAACTATTGTCTTGTCTCCAAGAGAGACTCGATGAAGGTGTATTCGTCACGAACTATTGTATCGTCTCCAAGAAAGGCTCGATGAATATCCTGCCGAGGCTTCATAAAATAAGTGTCGATACTAGATACTGTGTAGCCTTTTATTACTAGATGCTATGGAGGATTCTACAAAATAGTTCCGAAACAAATTTTCTAGGATCAACCTTGAGTTTACTGATTTGCAACACATTTTGCAATATCTAGACGCTAAGTGCCTATTAAAAGCTCTTTCTTCTCTGTTATTAAAGGTGTACAATAAACAATCTGCTACGTCTACTCATGTTTCAAAGAAAATGCTTCAGTTAAGCTTTACAGGTTAAAATCTAATTTTGCTGTTACCGTAACAGTAGAATAATAACAAAAAATATGACATAGTTGTAGCAATTAAATTACCGCTTTATGCATAAAAGATTGTTCTATACAAGACAAAAAGTAGAAAACAGTAATGTTAAAAGGCGTAAAGATAAATTTAATGATTTTTAGTGGCGGTCTTTTCACGATACAGGTGAAGATAAGTTTATTTTAGAGGTAATGAAATATTCTTGACTGTTCTTATGAAAATCTACAGTAGATGTAGCTTGATAACATTCATAAAGATGTAAAGTGATATTCGAGATAAAATTTAAGAAAATATACATTGTTTTTTCCTCCGAAACGAATTGCAAGTGAAATTGTCTCTAATTTATGAGATGATTGAAAAGTTTTCATGCAAAAACTAGCCAGTTTTGAAAACAAAAATTATCTAGAGTTTACAGTCAGCTTTTGAAGAGAAAGGCTAAGTTCGCTACCTGGAAATGCATTATATAAAATGAACTTGTAATGTGCAAAACAGTTAAAGTTACATTTAAAACCTAGTATAACACCGAAAGTTTGATATTTAATATATCTATTATGTTGTTTCAAGATATATTAGACACAAATTCATATTTAAGAATATAAGCAAGTCATGGTGTTACACCATGACTTGCTTATATTCTTAAATATGAATTTGTATATGTTAACATAAAATCAACGTGCTTTTGTGTGTAAACCGTACTGTTTGTTAGGTTTGAAATAGTACACAACTAATAAATGTGTAAGTCAGCATAGTATGAATTAATGCTACTAAACTACTAAAAACTTAAAGTGTTATTAACAAATGACTGTTATACAAGGCATTAATTTGTGAATGTAGTTCAATAAACACAGTTAATTTATACATTAATTAAGTAAATTTAAATTTCTTTGATAAGGATTTTTTTTACATTTAAGGTTAGTACCTAACTTTAAGCTATTTTAGTGAAAGAAGCGCATCGGAAATCTTTTAGATCTATTGAATTTTCTTTTTCAGTGTCCGTGCATATCCTCCTTCAAATATCATTATTATTATTACTAGGTCATTGAAATTGTACATTTCACCAAATATTAAGGGGTTAATACTTAATTTCTCGACGCGTTTACGGAATAATTGCCAACTGATTGTTAACATATTCACAAAAAAATGACTGATCACTATCAGTAGTCCATTGATGCATTTAGCAGTTGTCATACAGATGCACGAGTAAATAATAAGTAGGAAATTTATGTTCTGATGTGACGTGCTAGCTTAATTTAATTATCCTGTGTTAAAACAGGACTAATAGCTTTTAAAAATTTCTGAATGTCTAGCTTTTTGCATAGATATTTTGCTGACGGTGAATGATAATTTCTCTTTCTATAAACATGACGTCAATATTTCTGTTGCCTTAATGATTATGAGAGTAAGGTGCATTTCGCTCCCATTGCGCTGGAATTCAGATGTAATTGCAAATATTAGTTATTTTTGTTACTTCTTGTCGATATGTTCTGGTTACTTATACATTATAACACCGTTAGTGTATACCCCCAATTGAAGAACTTATCAACAACGTATATTTTTATGCCGTAAAGTAATGATAAAAGTAGGTAAATATATAAAGTAAATCACAAACTGAAACGAGAAGAGAAGCAAATCATTCAACACAGCAAACTGGTAAATTTATGTCCAATTGTTATAGAAATACCTAAATTAATAACATTGTATCATGCTTTCACTTTGCCAAATGACAAACATTATTTTCAGATGTTCATCTATTGTGAAAAAATTAATGTTTCTCGTTTTATGATCGTCATATGTCCGTTGTCCTTGTTCGTCAACGATTCTATTTTAATTAACACACTCTGAAATTATTCGTCAGAACAACACCAAACGTAATCTGTAGCAACAATGTATGTGTAAAGCTTATTGATATTCACTACAATTAACCCATAGGGGTGACTCCTCCAGAAGAGTTAGTAACTTTTAGTTGGTGGGAGTGCAAATAAAAACAGAAGACGTTCCAACTCTAGAAGCTTCCTTGGTTCTTTGATATTGTAAAGCCGCCATAGACGGCACTCTTTTCCCAGTGTTAATAATTTTTAGTTTGAGGAATGAGAACTCACAACCCTTGATTTCGTAGTCGGGTAGTGTTACCACCGAATCAGTGCATCCCATCTTCTGTTCAATTCTGGCATAGAGCTCTTTTGAATTTTTTCAGATGGTTTCGTTTGACTACATTTAGAGGTCATCATGGCTAAGAACAGCGAAATAACCTTGTTCAACTGGTTCCACTTGACTAAATAAAAGGGTCACCAAAGCTAAAACAGTAAACCATCCTGTAAACGATTTCTTCTCATTAACTGCTAGATGGATTTTCACCAACCTTGTTATGTAGCAACTTTGGATAGGTCTTGCTTAAATTTGTTTAAATGGTTATGCTTGACCGTATTTTAGAGGGCACAATCGAATATTTTTAAACATTATTGTAATAAGAAAAGCCTTTATACAACTTCTTATGATATATTCCATAGATATTTCCAAACCTTAGCAAGAAGCATTATTAATTTATTATCTGACCTGATGAAATGGTTATATTTATTGCACTTTTAACCCCAATATGCCTATTTTTCTGTACAGGATTTATCAAGATTTATGAAATGGCAGTTTTATCAAACGGATAAAGAAAATGAAATAATTATAGATAAATTATATTGGTCTAAACAACGTCCTGAATTGTTATTGTTGTTTTTTTAATTTTAGATGGAAACACGTGGACATACTGGATATATATGTATAATAGTAAATCTAATTAATTCATCATACTTAAAAGTGGATATACGTAATTGTCAAGATGTTTTAAATCGAATAACGTTAAACTTGAACCTTTATCAATACAAGCGAAACAAGAAATGAAATCACAATCATGAATGTGAACTAATATAAATATTGGGTAGCTTTTTTTATAACATTAAAGTGAACATGAAAAAAAAATGTCATTCAAAAATAGTGAACACAAATTAACAGAAAAATGTGTTCAAAATAAAGAACAAATGATTGACTATATGATACATTAAAACATTTTAGAAACAAATTAAAAAAGGCAAAAAATGATAAGAATATTGCCGTTCACATCATGAAAAAATGTAAAATGACTGATTTAGCAAAAAAAAAAAATGATTATGTATATTTGCTACGTTGATATTATTAAAAATCAAAATCATCTTTCAGAGGAATAGTACTTTCAGTTGTGCCTGTCAGAAATCGTGGCAGTTCTAGGTAGAGCTTTATCTATATTTGCAACAGAAAATAAAACATTAAAAGTGTTGGTTTGATTTTCCTTAGCTGAACGGAAGAGTGTTCATGAACATCAGCACAGATGAGCGAAATACGGCAACCATGGTCCTCTTTTTCTATAAACGTTATACTTTTCAGATTTTATTTACTTCACGACAGCGGGTGTTGGCGCTGTGTGGCGGCCGTACAAAGTTGCCCCGACTTCATCTTAGTGTTGTTATATTTTCTTGTCCTTCGGGATCATTGATTTCAACTCATTTAGATTTGGGGGGTGGGGGGGGCGTGGGCAGTGTTGCATTTTCCATTACTGTACATGAACAGACTCAGTCAAACCGAGTCTGCAATTTTCACTGTTTGCCTCGTTCTAGGTGCTTCCGAGGGATCTACTTTTCAGATTTAATTTACATGATATGAAATATGTGATATTTCGACGCTCTGAAAACATTAAAATCAACACCAAATTTTGTGTTAGTTCAAATCTAATTCCGGTTTGGACGTGGTAGCAAACATATCTATTTTCATGCAAATTGTGCTGCAATTGAAATCGTTTAGTGCTAACGCAGTGCTGATAACTAAAAACAAGACAAGACATTTAATTCAGGAAAAATACATTGAGCAACAAATACATATCATATGGACTCAAAATACATGTAACAGCATCTTTTATTTTAGTGGACAGATATCAATAGTAGAATATGATGTTTCTTAAGCTGTTATTATTGACTATATTGCAATGGTATAGGCAATGATGTTTGGATAATACAACGTTCGCATCAAGCCACATTGCAAACGTACAGTTCAAATATAATATACGAATTTCATTTTCACCAAGCACATAAAGTAAACATTCTTTTCATACAAAAATGTATGTAAACAAAATTCATCTTGGAAGTGCATTGAAGAACAAATAGCTTAATGATTCACATATGCATGAATCATCGCTCAAATTGTTATTGATCAAGTACAGAAACACAACTTTGTTATCAAAGAAGATTTCACACTTAAAAGTTTTCAGATACAGCGGGTTTTTTTTTTATAATTTCAGCTTTGATTGTGAGATACTTAACCAAGCGATTTATAGGAGACTACAACTCGGAACTTGGTGAGTAACCACCTCTCTCTCTCTCTCTCCTCTCTCTCTCTCTCTCTCTCTCATGTCTATTAACAATATTTTTAGAAATGTCGAAACAGAATAAACAAAGACAGACGCATCCAAAATAGCAAAGAAATATCAAAAATCAGTTTTATATGTACTTACTCCTCTACGGAGTAATGTTTATCCTTTCCATATTTCAGAAATACTATACAGTCATTGTACAGTTATAGATGGCAAACACGTGACCTTACACATCATAGACACACTTGGACAGGTAATTATTTTAAAGAAAGAACCGTTTGGAACAATGCCACTGCAAAGCAAAGCATAGCAGCAATATATATGTATAAACAAAACAACTACCATTGGGTATACTTATGACCGGATGTGTGCCTTGATATGGAAAATAATATTTTGAAGAAGCAGCCTGATATTGAAATTGGGTTTGCAACAAACAGAATTTATGATTGAGTAAAGTGCATCAACATATATTGGCATAAATGACATGAAGCTGTTAAGATTACTTGGGCATGTTCCTAAGTAAAAAAATAAATAAAAAAATAGACATGTGTGGTTCAGAGAACAGTTAGGAGGGTAGGTAAGTTTTTTTTTAATAATCTCATTTTCATATGTGCTGCTTAACTTGCTTAACTAAAAGATTGTACTCTGACAATGATGAGAACACAATTACTGACTTTTTGTTTTGTTTAATTAATGTAACTATTTTTGATAAGACTATCGTCTAAGTCAACTTCGTGAAGCTGCACATATAGGTTATTTATCAAACTTACATTCCCACTTGTTGTAGCTTTTGATAATGAAAGTACGGCTTTTAGAATTAAATAAGAAACAAATGATGAATCAGATTGTCCTAAAACAGATTTTTAAAAACAATCAGAGATTTAAGCAAAAATATAATATTTAGAAGAGAAAGTCATCTAACACAAATAAAATATATTTCCGCGACTTGAATCAAAGTTACTCGAATACATAAAGTTCAATGTTTTAATGACTGTAAGTCTGGAAGAAGTTGAGTCACTCTTTTTCAGCATTTTTCCCAGCAATTTTAGATTTCGCTGCATACCAAGAGTTCAACAACATCACCATTCTTTACATTTGACGAGGATAGTTAATGATTCAGTAATGCTTCCAGAATCAATACATTTATTTTTATAGTTTCATCTGCCGACAGAAGTCACCAGGATATTCCATCGTGCTACATAAGGCGATAATCGCACACGTACTTTCGTCTTGCATTTGATTAACTCTAGATAAATAAAATTTTCTATACATTTATCTAGAATTTTCTATACAAGAAGAATATGTAAGAGTAAAGTATCCATATGAATATATAATGTTTTGTTTTCATTCGTATACATGATACTCTGAATGCATCATGATTATCAAAATTGTATAAGCTGTTTCTCCTCTTAGTTACATTAAATAGTCTACATTTAATTTTCATTGAATAGAAACAGTGTTAGGCGCCTATTATATTTGCGGTCCTTTGGAATCACGAAGTCCATTTAGCGTATCCGTGTAATAGAATGTTAGAGGGATATTCAGTGACCTTTCACGAACCGAATCTGCCATTCTTTATGCTCATACACTATATATGATCTGACATTCATTCAGTTAAGTAAGGTCCATAAACCGTCTGGCGCTGACAATGTCCATTTGTGCTGACAATTGCCTTTTGTAATATACTATCCAAATCTACAAACACTTGCAAATTCACACACTTTTTAAAAAGTTCTCGTTTTTTTTTTCTTTTATTTTTTTTAAATATTGGATTGGCTGATTGTTGTTACTGCACGCACTTAACTGAAACCGTTTATATTCAATAGTTCGCACAATATGGAACATTATAATTATCTGTATTTATATAAATTGTATCTCCTGTAGAAAGTTTCATATTCAAACAAGTAAATATGTTGTGACTTTGTACTTTAGTGGTACATGTATATGGAGACGAAGCAAAGAAACTGAAAACAAGTCTTAAACATAATTGAAATGCAGGTAGCAAACTCCTTTAACCCTGAGCTAAAAGTATTGTAGTGTTAAATGTTGGTTTGTTAATAGTCTGTTCTCAAATATTTAAGGTTAAGAAAGAAGACGTTAGTGAAGAACAGGTTAAATGGGCAGATTGTGTTGTAATCGTTTACGCTATCGTTGACAGAAACAGTTTTGACATAGCTCGAAGCATAGCGGAACATATTCAGATAATGCGAGAAGACAATCAAGTACCAATCGGCATCGTGGCTAATAAATCCGATCTCATTGACAGGAAGGAAGTGTCGGATACAGATCTTTCAAGAACATGCGCTGAATTCAACTTGTTATACTTTGAAACTTCGGCAAGTGAAGCGAGGGCAAGTGTTTTAGAGGTTTTTACAGTATTAGCACGCCAAGTAAGAATGATTATGAAAAAGCGGGAAAAGTTGACTCGATTTATGTCGAATCCTGCAGTTGCTGCTAAGTTACAAATCCAGCAATCTCTTAGAAGTCTCGCGGAGAAAACCTGGCGATCTAGAACGTCTACATTATAGCCCGTGAAACTCATGTGATAAAGTGTTTTATTATTGATGTACATATCTGATAATGAGTGAATCAATGTTTCTTCTATAAATGAAATTTGTACATGATAAAATGTAATTTAATTAAAGGCTATATTTATGTAATAATCGTCTTTCATCAGAAAGCATTATTTTGTGATATATTTCAACCTTGCTTCTGAGGTTTTGATCACCGCTATCAAAATGTCTTCATAAATTTGTGGCACCGGGGTTTATAAGGTGTATGGAGGACAACAACATGAGCATCAACGGAGCATTTTCAAAGAATATTATTACATAATGATTCTAGATAAAATCGTAAAGGAGTAAAGACTGAGCGTAAACATGGTATATTCCGTGGGAACTCAGACACGATATTGTATAATAGTTACCCTGCTTGATAATTTTTTGTTTCAGAAAATATTGATGTACGAAAATTATCAGTATTTTACAAACATTCGTTTTCGTTTTTGCGAAGCATTATCTCTAGGTGTCGGTTTCTGAGTCCTTAAAACCACACAACGGTCCAAATGGTGCAGAAAGTGACCAGAAATAAGCTATTTAGTTCTCTTTACTACACATGAAGTTGTTAGCTCGACTGTTTAAATGTCCAAGCATCAGAACTATGAACCGTGGTGAATCAGACAATAAATTACAAGAAGGCATCGTTTATTTTCAAAAATACTCATTGAATTATTATAATAAATATTATGCTGAATGTTATTCATCCAAATAGTAATGACCTTGGCGTCATGCGGCAATTGGACGTCATAACTGACGTCATTATGTGCTCTAACTTATCCGCCACTCACCCGTTGTTTTTTCCAGAATTCTAACATTGTTTGTTTTTAGTCATGGTTAATAAAGATTGAAGCCAATCATTGTATATTCTGACGCAAGCAACAGTTAAAGCATAAACTGGTGAGAGAACATTATGGCGTCCATTATGACGTTAATTGTGACGCCAAATAATCGTATGACCGAGTGTGATCCGACCTTGCAAAATCCACGAGAGCCAAATACAAAGTCCCAAATCCAGCTACTGTTATAATGACCATTTTATAATATACCTTTACCATTTTGATTCTTGTTTTGTTCTTGAACGAAATCTTCAATGTTTATCGATATTAAAAGGAACTTAGTGAAGTTTTTGTGTGCGCTATTTATAAAACTGTGTCAGGTTATGCATATTAATGAAGAAAGTCCGGCAGCATACAATACGGAAGGTACAATACGGAATTTAAAAGGTACAATACGGAATTTTTGTCTGTCAGTTCATATTTAATTGTGAAATACAAGCCGATTTTTTACAGAATTTATATAGGTATATAATAAATCACTTTATCATATTTTATTTTATACCATTTGGTTATCTGGTGACATTTTAATGCCTTTTTTAGTTTTTGTCGGATTTTACGTTACATCGACGCAATTATAGGTCATATGGCCTACCTATTCATGATGAAGGGAGACCTGAGGCGCCCCTCCTGGTATTATTTCGTCATGGGCGGGCTCCTGGGTAGAACCACATGCCTTCCATAAGCCAGCTGGATGACTTCCTCATATGAAGAATTCTACTCGAAACCACATCGGTCATGATTGGTGAGGGGCAAGCGATTTTAAGACAGCGACCATAAACACTCCTATTTAATTAGGGTCACGTTATACCTGTATACAGTAAGTTTACTTGCAGTAACAGACCTGCAGGATTCTAACTAATGTATTATACTGATATTTTTTTCGAGCTTAAATTACTATATAAAGATGCCGGCTCTTCAAAAATTACAGAGAATGAAGTATCAATTCCCTACAGTTTTAGTGAGATGAAATCTACTAATTCCGATATGATTACGATGGAAACAATCACGCCTCTTTTTATTGTTGGTCATGCATTATTTAGCCATACTTTATGTAATTTGAATAAGTAGTACAACTTAAGCACTATCATTGACAGTATCAATGCAATATTTGTATTATTTTGTTATTAGAATTCAGCACACGATTTTTGTTTCGCTTCCCATCCCTTTACTCTGGTCTCTGTTTATATATTCTTTCTGTTCCATTTCAAAACAACAGTTTTAAAATTGAAATAAAATATCTAATGAGATCTTAACCATTTTCTGATCTCAGACTTTGGTTCGGTTGGGTTGACCTTGGTGGCAGTTTGAAAACAAAGTAAGTACACTCACACCGAAAAATAACATTAGTCTATCAAATGATCTACGACCAGAAAACTTAGGAAAAAAACATACAAATATATATCAACGTTCATACTTTCAAAAAGGTTGATTAAAATGTAAATATAATGAGAGTAAGAATGAGATACATTCAATGAAATAAAATAATTTTAGATAGTCATCTTCGCAATTACTGACATAGCAACCAAAATGGTGAAATATGTTGGTGAGATGAATTACTTTTAAAAGATCTCTTTCTGTTTTAATATTAAAAATTGAATGTAGTATTGACGAAATGAATTTTTTTTAACATTGTGATTGTCTTGTGAATGAAAAATGTATTTTTAATGTTTGGTTTAAGCCTAAAGAAAATGGCGTTCCCCTGTATATTCTTCCTTGTTTAACTTTCCCCTTCGGATTCCTCCCCCGCCCCGTCCTCATTTCGCCACTTACCATTTTCTTCCCCTTTAATAATTTTTAGCTTATATTAATATGTACTTGTTGGATATTTGAAGCAACCCGTCTGAAATATTTTTTCCATTACAGCTTCTTTTTGTTGTGGGCCTACTATGTAAATGCGTAGCTCTGGGGCTGTGCTTCCGAGAAATCTACCCTTACCTATTATATTTTATATCAATACAATGTCAGCGCATACCATATTTCTGTAGAAATGTCGATATTCTTATTTTTCTGTTATGGAAAATAATCACCATCTTCGGACCCCGCGACACCTTATGCTTAACCTGTATAGCTAACTTAAAGGGTGATCATTCTTTATATTTTCAAACTTTGTTTATCGCACCACATTCTGCCGTGTAGAAATGCTATCTTAATGAGTTTTACTCAAAACATTTACCGGGAAAATATCAGAGTGTTACATTAACATTGCTACATTAACTTTAAAAAATGGAAAAGCTGCAAGCACATAGAAGCAGCATAATATGTCGATATTATCAAACCTGAACGGCATTTAATGCTGTTTGCATTTTACTAACAAAACACTATAATCCACCAGAGCAATCCTGAGAGTTTTAATTGACATAACTTCAAGATCTTGTTATAGACAATATCGCATTATATATATCGAATTTACAAGTGCCTGTATATATTGACAAAAGCCAGCCGAAAGCTGTTGAAATAAAAACGAGAATCCATACAATAAACATGCATTTCAAATAAAAATAAAAGCTTTTAGAAAGAAGTTATGCCTGCAGTGTATTGCATTTTACATAATTTTCCTTCAAAATCTGGAAGAAAACATACAAACATGGCTCATGGTACGTTAATATAAACCACGTTTACTAGTACGTTTGCAATTCTTACAGCCGCTTTAAGTGGGTAATTTCTTTTTCTGAGGTTTTAATTAGCACTAGTAAGTTTCATGTCGGCATAGAAAATATTTGTGTGACTGACAGTAGAATTTATTGTGCACGTGGTTCGGCCTGCCTTCGCATGCTTCAAACGTTTTTGTAACGGAAATGAAAAACTCAAAACGTTTCATTCCTCATATTACCTGTACAGCTGAAACGGCAAAATATGAATCGAATGACGGTAGAGAAAATGTTTTAAGTCGTGATTGCACAAACCCCATAACATAGCATAAAGAGAAAGCTAACCTAGTAGTGTAGATATTTGTTCTTCTTGGGCAATGTCTTTTTTATAACCTTAAACTGCGTGAATTTCTTTGCTCATAAATGCTTAAACTAGGTAATTTAAATCTTTACTAACACAAACTGATACAGTTTATTATTCGCATTATCATTCTTACAGCTGCAACAATTTAACAAAACAGACCTGCAGCAGAATATCGAAGAAACTTGATAATCCAAGTCATATTGGTTACCATTACGATAAGACACTCCATTGGTCCTCATGACAATTTTCTTGTTATTGCTGTTTCAAGACATTATAACACTCCTGAGAAATGCCACATGTCAGAGATGTAAACAATTTACTGAATATTTTCAAAATACAAAAGTAAAAAGCATTAAGCACATCGAAAAAAAGCAGAGGTAAACATCGTATATCTAACCATAAGCTATTACAAGAGCCTTTATAAACCTATCAACATGATGTAGTTTTACACAATGGGATCAATATAAAAGCAGAAACACTACATAAATAAACGATACAGAATATATAATAGTAAGTAAATAGTGCTTACGGTGTGGAAAAAAGTACTGGGGCTTGTGACTACCCAACCACTCACATTAGCCTAAACACCAGAATTTTATTTGATAAATAATCTAGTTAATTTGAACAATAAAGGCTGTCAAACGCCGGAGTCCATCAGTGTCAATATTATGATCAAGTGAAATTGAGTCCGAAAAGATGAATAAGAAGTCAAACAAACACGATCTTGTGTAATAGGTACCGGGCTTTCTAATTTTTACTTTCAGAAAATATTGGTGTAAGAAAAAACAATTAGTTCTTTGCAAACATTCATTTCGTTTTTTTTATTTCTGTTTTATGCGAAATATAATCTCAAGAGGACTGGTGTCAGTTTTTAGGAGTTTGCTAGTCCTCCTTAAAAAGCCACAAAGCGGTCCAAATAATGATACATTAAAGACTTCTGAATAGTCTATGATCCCAATGATCCAGTGAAAGCAACTGAAATGACCCATTTTCCTATTTCCCTTGGTTAAGAAAATGCTAGCATATAAACGCTTTGCAACTAAAAAACCCATGTTTCTGCAATTTTTCAATGTCTGAAACAGTATTCAAAGGGAGAATACTTTGTAGCATTTAGAACTCTAAGTGCAATGCAGGGAGAAAACTTTAAAGGTTTGACGTGAATATATAGGCATACGTACATCAATGGCAAAAATTATTGAATAATCCTCGTACTGTTGAAAAAAATAATGACAACGGAGCAACCAAAGGTAATGTACATTGTATGGAGTAACTTCCCCGTTTGTAATTCCCCGCAAAAATTTGTAAATTGCATCAGTAAACTGCATTATTTACTATATTAAAGACAACGAATCTATTGAAATATTTCAAATCATGTGGCATATTGCGGATTCTGACTTAAAGCAAGTGACTTACGGAATAGATTGGCAGAATCACTTTACATTAGGAATCGTATTTTATTCTCTATCAACGATTTTCCTTTATTATGTTCCACTACAGAAGCTACGAAGCAGCTAAGCTATTAATTTATGTTTTTAAGTGCACGTATATTTCAGAAAATGTTTTTTCTATATTCAGGGTATGTCTCTTATACTATTAGCTATATGGGTTTTTGATGGTATATAGGGTGGGCATATAGCTTGTCTGTGATTTAAATCAAGACGATATCCGAAATTATGAGCATAAGCTAGCAGCAAACTCGCCGTCAAAACCTGTATTATGGATTTATAAGACTGTAGTTTGTCTCACCATGAGTAATTATTTGGTTTTGTTTTGTTGGTGCTGTATCTTCCCTGCAATTACGTCTCCTCTCCTTTTACTATAAATAAGGGTCGGTTGGTCTGAAAGCATTTTAGAAAGAAAATCAAGAAACATTTAAGATTTTTTTTTTGTATTTTAGAATTAAAATGTCATCCTTTGGAGAGTGTCTTAAGTTATTCCTCACCAAGCATTTAGGATGAAGAAAGGTTTCACCCGATGGGTGCCTCAAAATTTAACCGAAAAGCAAAACGCCAATAGGGGCAAAAGAGCTAAAGTAACAAAGACAACATTTAGATGCTCGCACTATTTCACAGCTCCAATCAGGAGATGAGACCTTGATATAATGTTATGAGCCACAGGTTTCACCATCTGATAATTTGCTTTACATTTATTTAAATGCGTCTTTGCCAGAATTGTGATTAATTTACAAAATTTGCTGAGCGCCATCGTTAAAAATGTCAGTTTTGTAATCGAATTGTACACACATGTATTTGTCCTTAATACAATAGCTACGTGATGTCAGCGAGTCCATAATTAACAGCGCAATTAAAATGTTGAAATGTCACACGTATGGTATTTGTCTTATCTATTATTGTTCGGTTCAAAATATTCCAATAAGGAATTTCATTTTCACAATAATTATTATAGTCTTTCTCTGATAACACCATTACCGTATTGATATCGCACACAGTTAAACTTATCTGAGGAGCAAACACATTTTACAAATGTACATTATCTAACCTTCTAATTCGGCAATTTAACCTCTTCAGCTGAACAGGGTGTACACAACGGGGTTGTCTGTGAATTGCTCATTCGAAAGTATCTCGATAGTTGTACTTATATCTTAGTATGTTTTTCTCCTATAATTTGAATTTTTACGTCACAATTGAGATTAATCGGGAGAGCAATTTACTGCAACAGGTCACCAAATAGCTTTAAATCGTCGCAACATCAAAAGAAATGAAACAGAAATAACCTTTTTCAGTTCTTAATGCTTCCAATATATTCGTAAAAATGTAAGATGAAACCAGTGAATAATTTTGGTATGAAAATATGCGAACCAGGCAGTACATCTGTAGTACAAGTAAATGTAGTTAAACAAGACATATTCGGCAGAGATAACAGTTAGATCAGTTAGTTCACAATGTGTCGGACTGTGTTGTTTTTCGTAATTTTGATCTGTTTTGCATTGGAAACTGCTCGGAGTCTATCACAGGATGAAACTATAAAACTTCTTTTAAACGAAATGGCATATCTAAAACGACAAGTGAAACGTAACGAAGAGTTGTCTGAGTCACAATATGCAGAACTGAAAGTGCTAAAGAACGAAGTGCAGAGATTAAGCTTGGGGCAGACCAAATTAACGGCGGAAAATAAACAATTACGTTCCCAAAAATGTGATATTCCGAACGAAAAGTTCAAGCGGAGTAAGTAAGGTTTTTGACGTCTTTTTTTCATATTAAGATCATGCTGCTTTCAACGGAAATGTAAACAATGAAATAGTTTAGTAATCTCTTCTCAATTTGCTAAGTATGTACATTTCAATGATAAATGAAATACAGATGGCATTAAAAATTGCTGTACTAATACGTTTGCACGTCTTTATGCACACATACAATATGACATTTATTTTTCAAATAAATAAAAGTCATGTCAACGATTAAAATTTTGACAATATCTCAATTCAGTTTTGATGTCAGAACCACAGAGCGAAACAAACGTTGCATTCTCTACAAGCCTTACCAATCATATGACCAATCTCGGCAATCAACAAACTATCGTGTTTGACCATGTTTTCACCAATGTCGCCAACGCCTACTCCCCAGTCACTGGCGTCTTTACTGCACCACAAAACGGCACGTATTTCTTTACGGCAACTATTATGTGTCATTACGGACAATACCTAGAAACCCAGTTTGCACTCAACGGACAGGGTCTTGTGCATATGTATTGCAACGATAGTGCGTTTGAGCAAGGGACTAATTCTATTGTACTGTCATTAAAACCAGGGGACAAGGTGTGGGTTCGACATATGGGTAACGAAGGAAGTAATGTGTACGGATATAACTGGAGTACTTTCTCTGGTTTTCAAATTTTTATATCAATTGTAATGTAAGACATTGAATAAATATTTGATGAAAATATTTGTCTTTTACATCTTGATTTCAGAATCTATTTGAATTTCAAAACCAAATAAAAAATTATTCGCCGACTCTGAAAGCGTTTATTAGAATGAAGCGTATTTTATAGATCATTCAATCAAGAATCACCGACAGCATTAAAGACAAATCTATTTTTGTGCTGATGACGTGTCTGACTGATCTGTATCAGATTTGGTTTGCCATATAATTGGTCGCTGACAGCAGTGTAAAGTTCTTTAGGACTCTGAATTAGTCTATATCAGTTTTATAATAGTTCGCTCGATCTTTGATCAATGACAGCATTGTATGACACATCCTGTTGAGGACTCTGTATACGTCTTTATCAGTTTAACTAGGGTATGTCGGATCATTGATCACTGACAGCATTGTATGGTACGTACTGTTCAGGATACGTCTATATAGATTTAATTGCGATCTACCCAATCATCGGTCTCTGACACGCATTTTATGATTCATGCTGTTAAGGACTCTGAAACTTATATCAGTTTAATAATCGTCTGTCTAATCATCGTTGTATGACAAGTGATGTAAATGACTCTGAATGCATTTATATCAGTTTAATTATGATCCGCCCGGTTATCAGTTACGGAAAATATTGCAATGTGCTTGCTATTAAGTACACTGAATACGTCTATATCAGCTTAATTATGATCCGCCAGGTCATCAGGTACTGACAAAATTGTATGCCGCTTGCTATTAAGTACTCTGAATGCGTCTTTATCTATTCATTATGGTCCGCTCGTTCATCGGTCACTAACAACATTGTATTGCACGTGATGTCAACGACTGTGAATTCGTCTACATCAATTTAATTATGATCTGCCCGTTTACTGGTCACTGAAAGCATTGAATTGCACGTGATGAAAAGCACTCTGAATGCGTCTACATCACTTTAATTATGATCTGCTCTTCATCGGTCACTGACAGTATGTATGGCACGTGATGTAAACGACTTTGAATGCGTCTACATCAGTTTAATTATGATCTGCTCGTTCATCGGTCACAAAAAGTACTGTATTGCACGTGATATACAGATTTCTGAATGCGTCTATATCAGTTTAATTATGTTCTGCTCGTTCATCGGTCACTGAGAGCATTGTATAGCACGTTATGTGAAGGACTCTGAATGCGTCTACATCAGTTTAATTATGATCTGCTCTTTCATCGGTCACTGAGATCATTGTATGACACGTGATGTAAAGGACACTGAATGCGTCTACATCAGTTCAATTATGATCTGCCCGTTCATCGGTCACTGAGAGCATTGTATGGCAAGTGATGTAAAGGACTCTGAATGCGTCTACATCAGTTCAATTATGATCTGCCCGTTCATCGGTCACTGAGAGCATTGTATGGCACGTGATGTAAACGACTCTGAATGCGTCTACATCAGTTTAATTATGATCTGCCCGTTTATCGGTCACTGAGAACTGAGAGCGTGATAAGACACATGATGTAAAGGACTCTGAATGCGTCTACATCAGTGTATTTATGATCTGCCCGTTTATCGGTCACTGACAGCATTGTAAGACACGTGATGTAGAGGACACTGAATGCGTCTACATCAGTTTAAATATGATCTGCCCGTTTATCGGTGACTGAGAGCATTGTAAGACACGTGATATAAAGGACTCTGAATAAATCTACATCAGCATAATTATAATCTGCTCGTTTATCGGTCACTGAGAGCATTGTAAGACACGTGATGTAAAGGACTGCGAATGCGTCTACATCAGTTTAATTATGATCTGCTTGTTCATCGGTCATTGAGAGCATTGTATGACACGTGAGGTTAAGGACTCTGAATGCGTCTACATCAGCATAATTATGATCTGCTCGTTCATTGGTCACTGAGAGCATTGTATGGCACGTGATGTAAAGGACTCTGAATGCGTCTACATCAGTTTAATTATGATCTGCTCCTTCATTGATCACTGAGAGCATTGTAAGACACGTGATGTAAAAGACTCTGAATGCGTCTACATCAGTTTATGATCTGCTCGTTTATCGGTCACTGAGAGCATTGTATGGCACGTGATGTAAAGGACTCATTTGCGTCTACATCAGCATAATTATAATCTGCTCGTTCATCGGTCACTGAGAGCATGGTAAGGCAAGTGATGTAAAGGACTGCGAATGCGTCTACATCAGTTTAATTATAATCTGCTCGTTCATCGGTCACTGAGAGCATGGTATGGCACGTGATGTAAAGGACTCTGAATGCGTCTACATCAGTTTAATTATGATCTGCTTGTTCATTGATTTGATCACTGAGAGCATTGTATGGCACGTTATGTAAAGGACTCTGAATGCGTCTACTGTAGTACATCAGTTTAATTATGATCTGCTCGTTTATCGGTCACTGAGAGCATTGTATGGCACGTGATGCAAAGGACTCTGAATGCGTGTACATCAGTTTAATTTTGATCTGCACGTTTTTCGGTCACTGAGAGCATTGTATGGCACGTGATGTCAAGGACTCTGAATGCGTCTACTTCCGTTTAATTATAATCTGCTCGTTCATCAGTCACTGAGAGCATTGTATGGCACGTGATGTAAAGGACTCTGAATGCGTCTACATCAGTTTTATTATGATCTGCTCGTTTATCGGTCACTGAGAGCATTGTATGGCACGTGATGTAGAGGACTCTGAATGCGTCTACATCAGTTTATTTATGATCTGCCCGTTTATCGGTCACTGACAGCATTGTATGGCACGTGATGTAGAGGACTCTGAATGCGTCTACATCAGTTTATTTATGATCTGCCCGTTTATCGGTCACTGACAACATTGTATGGCAAGTGATGTAAAGGACTCTGAATGCGTCTACATCAGTTTAATTATGATCTGCTCGTTCATCGGTCACTGAGAACATTGTAAGACACGTGATGTAAAGGATTCTGAATGCGTCTACATCAGTTTAATTATAATCTGCTCGTTCATCGGTCACTGAGAGCATGGTAAGGCAAGTGATGTAAAGGACTGCGAATGCATCTACATCAGTTTAATTATAATCTGCTCGTTCATCGGTCACTGAGAGCATGGTATGGCACGTGATGTAAAGGACTCTGAATGCGTCCACATCAGTTTAATTATGATCTGCTCGTTCATTGGTCACTGAAAGCATTGTATGGCACGTGATGTAAAGGATTTTGAATTTGTCTACATCAGTTTATGATCGCTCGTTCATTGGTCACTGAAAGCATTGTATGGCACATGATGTAAAGGACTCTGAATGCCTCTACATCAGTTTAATTATGATTTGCTCGTTCATTGGTCACTGAGAGCATGTATTGTATGGCACGTAATGTAAAGGACTCTGAATGCGTCTACATCAGTTTAATTATAATCTGCTCGTTCGTCGGTCACTGAGAGCATTGTATTGCACGTGATGTAGTGGACTCTAAATGCATCTACATCAGTTTAATTATGATCTGCTCAATCATTGATCACTGAGAGCATTGTATTACACGTGATGTAAAGGACTCTGAATGCATCTACATCAGTTTAATTATAATCTGTTCGTTCATCGGTCTAATAATAATATGAAATAAGCAACAATATAATAACTTTAATCGGCATCTAGCGATTTGAGAAAATTTAAACGTTTAATTTAGCCATGTGTAGTCACATAATAAAGGTGTTTCGACAATTACAATTAAAATCTACATTTGGAACTTTTCATTCGCGAAAAAATTGTGACTTTTACATAATAGCCCATAATGAAAAATTGACAAGAGGTCCAATATTTTCAAATTAGTCAAACGAATAAGTTGTCGAGAGTGATTAAAATAAATTGTAGGACTTGCTTCAAAATCGACCTAAGATAAATTTGTATAAACCACTGGTGTTATGACCTTTGTATTTGCCAAATTAGCTTCTGCCATATTGGTTACTTATATTCAAACATTTAATTCACGATCGCGGGGTCGTGAGTTCGATCCCAAGGCGCGGCGTATGTTCTCCGTGACGATTTGATAAAAGACACTGAAATCAGTCGTCCTCCAACTACACCTCAATCACCCCTGATTTATACGTTTGTACGAATACAGGAACATTGTTTAGGTTAACTAAAATTCTTTTGAAAAATGGAGTTAATAACCACCTTCAAAAAGCAAACAAAGGAACAAGAAATTTAATTGGTTACTTTATATAACACAAAAGGCTTGATCGCCAATACACTGAAAAGCTATATTACTGAATTTACCCTTCAAGCTAAATTGTAGTGTTGATCTTTCAAAAGTGTCACGCATAATATACTGCGCAGTAAGTTTTTAAAGTATAGTTTACCTTGTTTATACTAACGCATGCGCAAAACTCAGTGTATTATCAATATCTGAGGCTACAATGGCGGAGAAAAGTCCTGGAGTAATTTTATAAAGACGGTAAATATAATTTTTAACGTTTGAAAGTAATACAGATGTTTAACCAGAAACCTACTACTCCAACTGATTGATGTGATATGAAAACCTGTATCGTAATAGCAACTTGTCCATGTAGAATTGAAAGTAGAGTTTTCTCGATTTAAAAAAAAATAAGAGGAAAGGAAATCTTTAATAATATCACTGAATTCTGAACTCGAAATAAATGTACATAAAACATGTTAACTTGAAATACGTACCTACGGTACAGGAGCGAGCATGCATGATTTCTTGCCTTATTCCCATCCTCGTAGTATTTAAGCAATAATGTGTATAATGCAGTTTGACGAGAAAAACGGTGAGAAAGTCTTGCAAAAGGACCTCAGACATTTCATATTTGTTGTCAAACATGATAAATGGCTAACGGGCTCTTCTCTCCGACTATATAGATTCACTTTTCTACTGTTTCAGCTGGGAATCGGATACCTCTTCAAGTTTCCGTCGAGCGGGGCCGGATTATTATTACGTATTGCCACCAATTTAGTAAGTGCATATTTCTTAATCTTTTCTTTAAAGATTATCAAACACATACTGGAAATTTCTGATCATAGACTCTTCTGTAAGAAAACCGTGAAATAATAGCATACAATAAAAACTAAGCCTTAAGGATATTATTTACGTTTTCCATGAACTACGACTTTCTTCACTAAACCTTTGGTTAAACAACGCAACACAACAGAAGTACTTTTGATAACAACTGATGATGATGATGAATTAGATTCCATATCTCTATGTGTTGTTCTCAATATCATTTCGTCTTAATATACAAATGTAAAATATTTCTATTGAATATTTCTCGAACGCATTAACGATTCATCTGTTTTTTGACAAGTTAAACAATGAATGTTAGCTTTTTTTTCTGCAGTCCCACCTCACGAAACATAAATAAAACAAATCTTTGCTGTTTTGAAATATGATATCGAACTAAGCGAATTTATTCAGTTATTATTTCTAGGTCCGTAGCACCAAAATGAATTAGCCGATAAAAAGCAAATACAATGTAAAATGTGATGCAAACACATTTTTTTCTAAAAGCCTCCTCACACATAGGCGAAAAACCCCCGACGTCACCTTGCGTGTACTGGCGAATGGGACTTGAGCAACTTTCGTTCCCATTATTATATGTACGTTGTACAACGTTGGTGGTGTTCGTATGGCTACGTTTGTGAGCTTTTGCGTCCGTTGCGATTAGTTTTGTTCGTTGGATAATTTTGAGCATGTTCAAGCATGTGTTGCGATTAAAAGTTTCGTCTATCATTCGTTAAAATTCGTTTCAATATGTTAACCAATCGGAAAGTCTTCGCATAGCGTTCGTCAACTGCCGTTAGAGGTCGCAAGTTATCAGGTTTAAATCAGCTAATTTAGTTTAAACAGTATTTATTTCAACCAATCAGGTACACATAACATAAACATCATTGTAACAAATACAGTTAGGATTAGGAAAAAAGTTACAAGGTAACTTATATGAATCCATTTCCTAATACATACAAATAAATTTTTGTTATGACAGGTTGCAACAAGATTAGTACTGTTAAATGATTAACGTCGTAGAAAAATGAACTTAGAAGAAAATTGAAGTAGAAACTGGTAAAAACTGAGTATTTTTCAACCTAATGTAGACGGATGAAAAAAAAATACGAAAATAGAAGAAAGCAATGTAAAATATATATATATTCAGCTACTCGGGGACCTCCACTCATCAACCGTTGTGACTCGGATCAAAACGACCTGTCGCAGCTATAAATTGCTGAGCTTTGATTATGACATGCTTATTTTGTTCAAAAGACAGATGCTCGTTGCCGAACAGAAGGTTGTCAATCGTAGCGGGACAAGGGAGGTTAGTCAAAAGATTTTGCCTTTGCTGGCTGTAGTTGGAACAGGATAAATAGAAATGACTGACTGTTTCGACTAAGCCGCAACTACTCAAGGGAGAGTCAATTAGTGAACGCCGATGGAGATCAAAGTTTAATGAACTACAACCCAGTCTTAGGCGAGTATGAAGCATCTGGAGCTTGCGCTGACCAATTTTAAACAGAGCGTTGGGTTTCAGATTGCTTCTATCATTTAAAGCATTTTTGAAAGAATGGATGGTCGTTTGGTCTGTAATAGAAGGTGGTAAACTGTTCCATTCCCGTATCGCAGAGGGTAAGAAAGATGTTCTATAGAACTCTGTTCTACATTGTATCAACGGTAACCTTTGAGAGTGTCTAAGTTCAAACCTATGATCAACTCTGGGAGGAATCAAATTGCATAAGTAGCTCGGCACTAGTTCATTTTTCATTTTAAATAAAAGGGAAAGTTTATGTTTTCTACGTCTTTTAACTAAGGGCTCAATACTGGATTCGTGGTAAAGTTTATCTAAGTTACAATATTTAGTTGCTCCCGTTATTATTCTTAATGCTTCAATTTGAACGGACTCTAATTCTGATTTTAAGTAGTCGGAACAGTTGTCCCAGACGACATCGCCGTATTCAAGTAGAGGACGAATAAACGAGACATATAGTCGTTCAAGATTCTGTCTAGTTAAAAGGTATTTAAAGGAACGTAGAAGTGCCAGCCGTTGCCAGGCTTTATTGACTGTGTTTGTGATATGTGCATTCCACTTGCAGTCTTCCGACAATGTTAGACCTAGATGTTTGTGTGTACTTACAGGATTTACCAAGACATTATCAAAATATAGGTCAGGATGTACAGGTTTGTCGTTTTTCTAGAGAAGGTGAGAGTCTCAGTTTTGGAAGGATTAAAAGTGACCAGCCAAGTCCTAGACCATTTCCGAACTGTCTCGAGATCTTGGTTTAAGGTTGCTGCCGACGTAGCAGGATCATCGACAATAATGTACATACTAGTGTCGTCGGCAAACAACCTCACATTTGAACGTAAATTGAGAATAATGTCGTTTATGTAGACAAGAAATAGAGCAGGTCCGAGGATTGAGCCTTGAGGGACACCAGCATTGATGGATGACCAATCAGACGAGGTATTGGCAAATACCACTCTTTGCTTTCGAAGAGTGAGATACGATTTGAACCACTGAAGTAGGTTACCACAGACACCAATTGTGGACAATTTAAAAAGAAGACCTTTATGCCATACTCGGTCAAAGGCTTTGGAGATGTCGCAAAATACTACTCTTACTTCTTTACCGTCATCCATAGCCTTGCAAATGTCATTGTAGATATACACAAGCTGATTAATTGTGGAATCACCACGTATAAATCCTGATTGATAACTACTGAGTATGTTATTTTGTGTAGAAAAATTGAAAAAATGTTTGTGTATACATCGTTCCATAAGCTTCCCAACACAGCTAAGAAGAGATATTGGTCGGTAGTTTTGAGGGTCTGATGGATTAGACTTTTTGTAAATTGGAGTAACATTTGCTGTCTTCCAGACTGAGGGAAAGTACGACTTGGTAATTAGTTTATTAAAAAATATAGCAAGCGGTGCAGCTAGGACGGAGGAGCCTTCTTTTAGAAGCCTTGGACTGACCATGTCCGGACCACAGGATTTAGATGGATTAATAGTCGATATTGCATCTGTAACATCTTGTTGTGAGATATGAATAGGTGAAAGAATATGGGATGGTTGTTCTGGGCTAGCAGGTAGTGAGTGATTGCTGTCGTTAATGTTTGATTGTTCGCAGAAATACGAATTAAGAATATTGACCTTGTCTGTGTCTTCAGACGCTATCCTACCATTGTAAGACAATACAGGTAAAACAGTTGACTTGGATTTATTGGTAATTTTCTTAGAAAGTTTGAACTACGTTTTAGTATCAAAATTTTCTTGATTAATTTTGTCAATGATTTTGTTTTTAAAGTCGCTTTTGGCTTTTCTTAGTTCTCGAATGGTTTCATTTCGTTTTTGCTTGAACTTATTCCAAGCTAATTCGCTTTTAATTAACTTTGCCTTCCTGAATAGTCTGTTTCTCTGTCTGATTAGTTTTCGAATTCCGGAATGAAACCATGGTATATCTGCAGGACGAATAGTGACAATTTTAGAAGGGATTGTTTTAGAGGCAACATCAAGTATAGTATTGCTCAAGTCTTCGGCTACGGAATCTAAGTCATCGATATTTAAAACGGTATCCCAGTCGACTTGGTCAAGTTCATCTCGATAACTATCGAAGTCGGCCTGGTCGTATTTCCATATTTATCTTTTAAAAGCGGTGATTTTTGGTTTCTGAAATTTAAAAACTACAACGGTTAAATCAGCTAATTTGCATATCAAGCGGTCGAGGACGATCCCATGACGAATACTTGCGATAGTTTGCGGACTATTACGAAATAATAACGAATAATTACGTATTGCAGCTAATTGAATCCGAATTTCATGACGAATTAATAGACGTGCAGAAAACGAACGGCATACGCTTGCATACGAATCATTACTAAGAGTAACTACGACATGCCAATCCACGCGAATCATAACGCATCTAAATTTCTTGAGTAGTTTTTGGTAGCTCGATATTTTTGTATAGACATCTGTCTGTCGTGATTTCTTGAATTTCCCATATAAAAGGAGGAGGTTAATTTCAAGATTATATACTAAATTATTCCTCCTTCAAAATGGAAGATATACAACGACTAATGCTGCAGTAATGGCTTCTATGGCACACCAACAAGTCTTCCGGGATCCAGCAACAATTTAACATTCACCAGTTTATCAGAGGCCGATTTAGGTGGAAAAGAGGAGCAGAGCACGTCGCATCTCGAGAAGACCATGGATGCATCCCGAGAGACGGCGCCAATTTGGCATCTATGATCAGCTCATGGTTGAGCTCAGAAGAGATGATCCTGGAACCTTCAAGAAATTCCTCTGCATACCAACTGAAATGTATGATGAAATATTTAAGAGGGTCCGTCATCGCCTATGGAAACAACACACCTGGTACAGGGAGCTATGCCTCAAGGCACTGCCATTGTGTCTCGGAATTTAAAGTAAACAAACTACTTCCAACATATGTGATTTGGAAATCAGTTCAGTCAGAAGATTTTGCGCAGTGCTAAGACATGAATTAATCTTACCAGAAGATCTTGCCACCGTGTCTTTCAAATTAATCCTTAACATATAGTCACTGTATCTCCTGCATTACTTTAACCTGAATCCATACTAATTTCTTGAACAATAATTTAACTTTAAGACCCTGTCATTGTATCTGGGACATAGTTTGATCTAAAGACCTTACTACTGTTTCTTTAATGTAATGTTATTTTAACCTAACCAGTTTGTAACTGTATCTCTGACATTAATTTAATCTAAAGATCCTAAACACCTTGCTACTGTAACTTGGTCACTAGTTTAACCGTAACGCCTTGCAATTGTATCTTGCTCATTAATTTGACCTAAACAACTGGTTACTGTGTCTAAGGACATTACCACTGTCTTGAATTAACAATACAATACATTACAATACAAAACAATACAATATTTCTTTATTACGTCAGGTTACATGTGCAACAACAGACAATATAATAATCAAATCAGAAAAAAAACATACATATGGGTAACAATTAGAAAGTTCATAGCAGTAATTTCTTCTTTTATATAAAATTTATAGTAAACTCTGTAATAGGTAGGGTAGGGGACAATGATATTCGTTTGTCCGCTTAAATTTATTTAAAGTATTGAATTTAGCAGAGAAATTCAGTATTATACTATAGGTAACCAGCGCACGATAAAATCGTGAGATGATCCTAGTGAGTAGCTTATGCACCTTTCAATGTTTTGCCCCAGGGAGGGGGCGGCGGGCTGACCTAGGGAAATTTGATATTTTTCCTTTTTCGGAGTCTAAATCCCCACCCTAGAGCAATGGCAATTTGTCAAAATCCCCACAGTTGGAGATGTTTTACATATCAAATGACCCGGGGGATGGACTATAATTAATATCCATGAACTTATGTAAGGTTATTGCCTTTTCACACACAATCATTAAAAGGCAATAAGTCAGCCAGTTTCAATTCAATTTCATTACATTTATGCCTTTATATATAAGAAATTGCCTCTGCCTCCTCTGCCATCCAAATCTTGATACATCAACTGTTATACATGAAGCAGAGGCCGGTCATTTCCTTTTTTTGGAAACTCGTATATATATCTAAAGAAAAGCATTGCCTAATGGGGGCATATGCTAACACTCAATAGTGTTTGCCCATAAAGGGGTCAACTTAAAGTAGATCAATGTGAAGGTCTTTTAGTGAGAGGTTATTATAAATAAAATATTTACAAAAAAAAAAGAAACACACACACACACACACACAAGAACGTTAAAACGGCAACTTTATGACAACTAATCATAACTTTTACCAGCTATAACCTTATACACTGCCAATACAGTACATTAGAGCGATTTAAGAATTAACCATATGGAGAGGGGGTCGGGTGTGGGGGTGTGGGGGTTGGGGTCGGACGGCAACCGAATTTTGGGAGTCCATCGGAAAATCATTATTATGGGTGGTGGGGTCCATCAGAAAATCATTAATCATTATTGTGGGTGGTTGTCCTCACAAAAATCGTCTTTATGGATGGTGGGTTGACTGAAAAAATATAAATCTTCGTGCAATATCACACAAAATGATGTAATCGTATGTTAATAAATCAATGGTACCGATTTCATTATCCGATGCCGACGTAAATACCATAGCGTCATCATCCATAGCCTCAGATATTTCAATATATTTGCGAAGCACTAGCCGATTGAGAAACCTTTTTACAAGAAAATTTGTATGTCACTAAGAAAACCAACATCATAATATTCCCGACAGTCGTTCTCGTTTATAATTATGGGAAGTCACTAATGTCGCACACAGTCAAATTTGCTGCAGTATTACGCAAATGTTTTCTTTGATAATACGTGGCCTAACATGTTTTTGAACTATTCAAACTGTTTGCATACGTAGTTTATCTATTTTTCTGTCGAATTGTTCA
>NW_026458997.1:0-54780 GCF_021730395.1 Mercenaria mercenaria
GATCTGTCCAATATGGCCTCTCCCGAGCAAAACATGTCAAAAACATCACGTACGTTTCGATATTTTGTACAATTCAACATATCTTTGTACATAAAAAAATTACTATGTTTTCAGTTTTCATTCTAAGGTGCAAGTTATTCGATATAAAAAGATCAAATCATGTCAGTTCAAGTTAGTAAGTGATAAAAACGTGCAGATTATAGCAATCAAGAAGCGAAAACGAAACTTTTAAATGATCTTGTCAAAACTCTTGTAATTGTATCGTCAGAAAAATGAGTTAAGAAGAAAGAAGAAACATTTTCACATATCTTGTCATCGGTCTCTAACCTAAAAGTATAGTATGTCTGCGAAATGTACCATCCAAAGTCAATCACATGTATCAAGTGTGTAACGGTTTGGATACAAGTAAATGAAAAACTGTTAACGGTTTGGAATTAATGTATGCACCGGTTTGGATCGCAACTTAATTCACATTCCTGCACGATAGACCGGTATCAAAGTTAATGAAACCACATCTATTTCCTTCGATTATTTCTGGGATATCAGAGTTAACTTTTTGTAAGGATTGCGTGAAATCTAAAGAAAGAAATAAACTGAAGTTCATAAAAATAGATATCAAAGGTAAAAGGAAGAACTGTGTATAAACGAACACTGTACCTACAGTAATTATTTTTGTTACCGGTGCATAATAATATGTTAGGTTTTATAACGAATTTATTTCCGAGAACATTTTCAAAATGAATCACTATATAACCTGATATGTACGATAAAACGAGTGTCAGGTTAGTTAGATATCAAATTCGTTCGATTTTGAAGCCCTGTCATCTGCCGTCTCGAGGGTAATTTGATTTCTTTTCTTAATAAATACTCATTTGTTCATCCTATTTGTCAACTGCTTGTTTAGAAGAGGAATTAGTAAATGCTTAGAAAAAAGGCCCAAAATAATAATAATAATAATAATAACGTTTGTTTGCCTTTTCCTCTACCAACTTACAAGCAACCCCTTAAAACATTAATTTTGTTTCACCATTGCAAAAGATTAATTATTTCGACTACTTGAAGAATACGAAAGGCTATAATTGTTCACATCTCTTCGTCAGCTTCGGCATGCTCTTTGTTAATTATTTCTAAGATCAGTAATGACTACTGGGAAATTTTTGCAACTAATTTGTTCAATGTGATGATCTGATATGCAATATACATGTTCCATTATCCTAGTTTGCTTTGTACAAAGGTATGACACTTTTCCCGATTTACAAAATTGAGTTTTGTAACTTTTTTGTACCTACGCAAGTATCTCAATAATCAATAGTTACAGTGAATCAAAACTTCACACATCTCCGTGATGATCTAACATGCAAAGTAAGAGTCTACAAGTCTGACTTTAAATTCATTCTTTCTTTAGCTAAGAAGTACTGGTTTAGCTTTGGTACTTGAGTATTATTTGGAATGTAAGCAAGAACTTCATTTAATCATTTAAATTCGCTGGCATGAAATTTCGCGCAAACGTGAAAAAAGGCTTTCGCGCGGGCTTTAATTCGCGCATTTTCAATTTAAGACATGAAGAAATAAAATAAAATAATAATAATAGCGAGGTCTTAAATACGCGCATCGGTCCTAGCGCAAAATACGCGAAAATTCGTCCTACGCGAATAAGAATGATTTCACAGTATCACTTTTTAAGAATGAAATGAAACTTCAAACACTTATTTACTCTTATGATCCGACATGCAGTGCACATGCTCAAAGAGTCTCCTGCTAATTCATTGTGCCGCTATATTGACTTAGAACTTATGGTTAAGTTCATGTATGTAAGCAGGTATCTTATATAGCATCAGAAGATGGGAAAATTCTATAAATAAATCATACGTCTTACCAAAATTGTTGGTCCTTTTGTACTTGTTTATGTCATTTATTCATTCAGTTAGCTTTTATTAGTGACATGGCATTTGAATAGCTGAACTTTGTTGGCACTATCAAACTTGATATTTGCTTTTTTTCATCGAGTTGCATATAAACAGTCGTGAAATTAGAACAGAAGTCAGTATATTAGTTACCAAATAAGTAAATCATTCCTTTTAAAAGCTCTGTTTTGAAATGTAAAATCAGAATACAGGAAACAAAGCTTTTAATGGGGCCTAACTATTTAACTAACTATCTTGCTTAATTTACGATATTATGTATTCATGCACTTTCGTGGCCATTCCTCTCCCACTGGTGTTTTAGACTGGAAAATTTCACTGCTACGCTTGAGAAAAGAAGTTTTAAAATGGGAAACATTTTCAATTGGAAATACCACGATGTACTCGTAAGATCGAAACCTCTTGAAACTGAATCGAACGGTAGGGTATGTATGGATGTGTACATTATTTAAACTATTCTCAAAATATAAAGACATACTATAATGTATTTGGTTTGTAAAGTAGAAGAAATAAACAAACAATCATCTGGGCGTCGCCTTGGAATTGTCATTGACAAAATCACTTCTGGGGTATAAACGTGTTAGTACATACAGGAAGGTGATAAGGTGTACAAGTCGTGTGTTAATTAAACATAATATATTAAACCTGTAGTTTAACGTATTTCCAGCAGATCATGGAGCATGGCTTCCACGAGGATGTTCATTTGGGTAAGTGCTAACGCATATATCACTTGTGAGGTGTGCGTCCATGTCTACCGAACTGAAGCAGTCTTCAGCATGCATTGATCATTTACTCAGTTTTTACACATTTTTTTCATGGTTATCTGCAAGGACATGTGTATACTCATTTAAAAAATTATATTTTTTTTAAAAATTATTAACAGTAACAGCCTTCATATTGATCAACATATGAGTGTAATTCTTTAAAGTATACATCCCTATTTTATAAGAATATATATTTGAAATAGTCTAAAATAAATGCTTGATGACCATGCTTGGTATGCCGGAAGATATATTTGAACATGTACCATCGTAAAATATGAAAACATTAATTAGAAACAAACAGTATTTCAAAATTAGCAGTTAAAAGTGTACGTACAAACCGCAAACAACCAAAGGAGAATAAGTCATTCAAACCGGTGAACACTTGTTATTCAAACCGTTACATTTATGTTTTTACTACACAATACGTTTTGTGTTCTTTTGAATCTTAGGTGTTTTGTACATATCACAGTTTATGATACTTATACTTTAGATTATCCTAAAGTATATTTCCATCCATTTAGTCCAAATATTTCAATTTAACAGGTAATAAAAATAAAATTTCGGAACATCTATCCGAAAACTGGAAATTTCCATGAGTAAGATCTAGATTTATCCATGTTAAATATGATTCCGACCGCCATATCAGTCCGGCGATTACTTCTTTAGACATTACCGCGATTACTGAACAAAAGTTTGGTAACGAAACATAGCAAGGCGTAGTAAATATCTTCAAGAACTTACATGAAGTTCCATTGATTTTTTATTTGAGCGGCCATATTGGACAGATCCAAACACACGGCTACCGGACCAGGTGTAGTTTCTATACAATGATATAGCAGACAATTACCTAACAATAGGGAGCCGCACCCTGAGGTGAGTCATCGAGAAACAATAGGTGGAGTCTAAACGTGTTCAGACACGTTCATGGAGAACAATAGAGATCCTTTATTATATAAAATAGGACGGATCCTATTTCAAGGATCCGCGCCCATTCTCACTTTATATTGCTACTGTCCATTCAATTCAATTTAAAAAAGAACATTAGGCCACTTCGAGCAGACAAAAGGAGTGGTGTGATTCGATACAATGTATAAGACTTTATAAAAGCAGACGAATCATTCTACCTTGGTTAAAGTTTATATTGGTCGGTATTCTATCATCAAGTTTTGGTACTTTAACACACTTCATAATCATCGGGCGCGAAGTTGTACAGTATTGGCTTTGTAATTTATACGATAGTGGCACACGTCATAAATCAATAAGTTTGTCCAAACTATTTTTATTATAAGAAACATTTTTGTGGCATATATAAATTACCTCCAGACCCGCATGTAAATACAGCAATTTCAGCAGATAATTCATCGTTGTAGATGCAGACAGCCAAGAGGTAGCACGTCTAATATAAGCAAGATTACTTCAATTAAAGGTTATCATTTTATAGATAGATTATAGATAGTATTACCAAAACGATAAAGCCATATGACCCTACACACAGACGGCACTTACTATGCTTCGGTGGTAGTAAAATCGGACTGATAACGTGTCTTTTATTTACCTTTTAATACATTGATACTAACTGTAAAGAATGAATCGTTTAAATCGTATGTGACTTTGAGCTATTTTTTATAATACAGAAACGCGACTAAATGGATCGATACATTTACATTAGAAGTGACGAAAGCAACAGTTACTTCACTGATAACACGGCTGATAAATTCAAAACACAATTGAAGCTACCGCTGTACTTAGAAGGCAGTTGGAAAGTGGCGCTCAAGGAGATTCATGCCTCAGAAGTCCAGAACTAAAACAATGAACCCACTTTACATATATTTAGGTTTAAACCGCGAAGTGGTTGAGACCTATAAATACCGTATTTCAAAGCTTGCAAGAATATCATACTGACATTTTTCACTGAAAGGCAGACTAGTTCGCGCACATTGAGTGTCAGGTACTCAACCCTAGACGGGGAGATAACAGGAAAACAAAATATTACAAGAAAATCAAATAGAATATGAATTATACTTAAACATATAAATTCTTCCCAGATCTTAATGAAAAAATACATTTCTTTTAAATCAAAACAGATTATATAATAAAGCAAAGAATATTACTAATTTAAAGTAAAATATGTATCACTTTTTGAATTAAAAACATAAAGCTTTATTTAAGAAAGCTACGTTAGAAGTAACGTTAACTGAAAATAAAAGGCTACTTTTTTGCTTACTATGTTTCCTCCTAGGCGTCCATTAAGTAAATGGCCATGTATCTGTTTTAACAAGAGGACATTCAAATGAACTTCCGACCTCGGTGCAACTATTATTAGGTACTGTATACCAATAGCGAAGGTCATTAATCAAACGAGTCTTTGATGGTTGGACTTTGGTATTCATGCGTAAATTTGTACCGGATGAAATAGACATTACATTCTCCATTTGGCTCTCATGCGTGAAAGTGTACTTCGTGCATCTCTGAGTCCATGTGGAAAACTCATTATCTTTTCCGGAATAGCGCTGAAGCATGATAGGGCACTTTCTGCCTCTCTGAATACACGTGGAAAACTCATTAAGTTTCCTGACTTGGAATTCAAGCGTGACAATGCACTCGATGCCTATCGGAGCAAGTATGGGAAACTTGTTATCTTTCACAGACTTGGAACTCGGGTGTTAGTGTCTCTTTCATACCATCAATAATATGATGTTAAGAACATTTTGAAAAAAATTGCCAACATTTTCAACGACCATCTAGAGTTGTAGAACCGGCAAGGTACTTTTTGAGAAGGTTATAAATAAATAAATAGAATAAGACGTTTTAGGGTCCAGTTTTACATTTTGGGTGTCTGATATTTTTGAAAAGCCTATAGGGTGCACTTTACCAGAAACTAGGTGCCAGCCGGAAATGATTTCAAAGTCATCCTACAGGCTCAGGACCGGTACTGTTAGAAAGATCTTTTCGAGTAGTTTCAGAAAATATGTACTATTACGGGTCGATCTCTATATGTTTTCCAGATATTGAGGTCAAAACCGGAATCATTCATCCTGAAACACCCGGCTTCACGCCTTTATTATTAAAGATAACATAGGCATGTTAGGTATCTTACTGAAGGGCTGGACGAGTACTATAAGTTGGTACACTCAAACAGGAAGTGAGATTAATCATACGTAAAATATGCTTTTCTGCTTGTTCTTAGATTCGAACCTGGTCAAGTAAGGCACTATTGGAAAGGTCTCCACCAGAAGATTCGTAAAATGCATACTTTGATAATCAAATTTCCAAAAGGAACCGAATAATGAGCCAAAATAACTCAAGCGTTAAAATCCGGCTAACTCCTTCATTATTGAACAAAAGCTAGGCATGTAGGGTATTTTACCAAAGGTCTCGATAAGTACCATAAGGCAATAGACTTAAACCGGAAGTCAAATCACTCATGATACGTCAAAGTAAGCTTACCCGATCCTTACACTTTGATATCCAAAATGGCAGTAAATGAATTTACAGGGAGAAATATAATAAATAGAGCCGAAGCAACGTTCTGATTAGTCAGTAAATCTTATAGCAATGCTCTGATTGGCTAGCGATATGACGCATTCTGACTTGTTCAAATTCTCAAAGAAAGGTTAGCTTACATGTTAAAACTTGTCATTTGCGCTATAGTTTGGTTCAAAGCTGTTTCAAACTAGAATTTCTATTTTTAACTAGCCAATGAAATAACACCATTTTTACATAAGCCTTGCTTTGAAAACGTGACTCTTCGAAGCGTGTATATTAGAACACACTTTCGTTAGTCAAATCAGTCTGACTTTAGACGTCAAAGCTTATTGTATGTAAAACTCTCGCCAGTCAAATGTCATCACCAAACGACAAAAAGCAATTATAATATGTTATTGTTATTTTCACCTTGCCTTTCGCTTTAGCGTTTGCGACTACGAATTCAACCACATACCTAGATTATGAAATTGAAGTGAATGAAAACCAGACTGCATGTCACTATATGAAACAGTTCGATATACAACAAAACGTATATATATTACTGTCTGGAACAAAGATAGTGAAATCCTGGTGGATTTGAGACGTTTCATAAATCACACCGCAAGTATCATCGGAATACAAGTTTACCTTAAGCAGTGGAAATCCATCAAACAACTTCTTCCTAAAATCGACTTAGCCATCACTGAAGCACAACACATTCAGAATATTAAATATTGACACAAAGACTAGAAATACGACTATAAAAAATAACATAACAACAATCATTGCACCACCACCACCTCCACCACCGCTTCCACCTCCACCACCACACCACCACCACCACCACTACCACCACCATTACTGACAATAATTCTGACAGCAAAATGTGCCTTAAAAGCGTGAGAATGGCATTTAAAATTTGTAAGAACACAAAGTAGTGTGTTTTTGATAAAGGATATATAACTTACATCTGCTTCACAAATGAATAAGTGCCCTCTTTGTCACCAGTCATTCTCTAGGCGCGACGCCATGCTGAGACATCAACGTAATAAGCATTGGAGTGACGACGACACTGGGAATTATTCACCATCACTACAAACATGGGACATCTCAAGAGAGACGACGTTCCAACATCCATTTTCTATGGTCGTTTCAGGACCCAGTGGTAGTGGAAAAACTGACAAGACAACTGTTATCATCAAATATTGTAAGACCTCAGTCTCAGCGTATCATATGGCGTTTTGGACATTGGCAATCATTGTATGATGAACTTCAGTGTAAAATCCCCGGGGTCGAATTTGTACACGGTATTTCAGACTACTTGAATGATTCCCAATATATAAATGTTAATCAAAGGAACCTGCTGGTCTTTGACGACTAAGTGGCTGAAGCTAAATGCGATCAAAGAATTGCTGATCTCTTTACCGGGGGCAGTCACCACAGGAACATATCTGTCGTATATCTCACCCAAAATTTGTTTCCTCAAGGTAAAGCCTGCAGAGATATCGTTTTGAACACGCAGTATCTGGTGTTATTTAAAAATCCTATTGATAGATAGCAAGTAGCTACATTGGTAAGAAGAATATATATATATCCTTCCATACCATCTTTATGAAACGCTTTGAAAACGCAACATCTAGACCGCACGGTTATTTGGTGGTAGACTTGAAATCGGGCACCCCAGAACAAGACCGTTTACGTGAAAATGTATTTGAAGCAGAATGTCTAGCTACTAAAAAGAGAAAACTGATGGATGAAGACACGTATGCAAACGTTGTAAAGAATCAATTGTGTGGCGATGGAAATTGTCTGACACTGGTGACGATAATGATGACAAAGATGAAAGGGAGGCGGTTGGGGTTAATATTGACAGGAAACGAGTGAAGCTGAATGTACCACCTGGACTACCCAAAACAGAAATTACAAGGATGAATGACCATGTAACGTGCCAAGCTTATCACGCGACAACAGAGATGCGTATTTTGAGAGAATTATCCATTCACAAAATGAAATGTGTTTATGACATTCATATTAAATACCATGCCGTCTCACGATATCCTAACTGTCATCCTACTCTCGGGGAATGATATACTACCAGATATACGTAAATCGGCCAGAGACTACCTATGTGAAATTTAAACGTCAATCTATTATTTGGATATATGTCCTTTGTATAGATCAATAATGAACATAGCCGAACGACTACATCTTAATTCGCATTTACCCGTCCCTTTAGCCATTACTGAGGCAATTCACATGTACAAACCTGATTTGAATGAAGTGCTGATTCACAAAAAGTGGGAAGAAAAGGATAATGATGACGATGATGATAATAATAATGATGATGATGAGGATTATGATGAATAGTTTAGAGCAAGCGTAAGAAAGCAAAAACAAGCTACACAAACAAAAATGAGTGATCATCTAGTGCTTAAATTTGTATCGCCTGTAGCTGCGGCGTATGAAATAGCTAAACCTCAATGGGAAAAGGACATCAAAAAGGCGACAATGTTCTTTGGTTGGTGGAAGCGACAGTACCCATTACACAGTCTACAAGATTGGATGTACGCTAGCGGGACACGAGACATTGACCCTTCTGCTGCTAAACACGTATGGACTGAACATGAAAAACAGAAACTAAGGAAAAAGGATAGAAGTAAAGGTATAAAAAGAGTGACCCCGTACGAACAGTCCCTTCGAAATTAAAACAGAACGAAACATATTCTATATTAACAGCGTTTTTGGATGAACTTCAGTCAAATACAGGATACAGATTCAAATATATGCGGGCTATATTGCATATATTACATTATGAACCGATGTTCTGGACAAAAATGAAGGACATTTTAAAGCCGTTTGATGTGCATTACAAGAAGTTGAATGATAACTTTATTTTGTCTGATTTTAGTTGATACTTGTAGTCTGTATTAGTGATACAAACTTTGGCAATAGTTTGGCAAGTTGTGAGGTCACAATGATTTTGTCTGATGAAGGCACTGTTATATACATGTCATTGGGGTATTTTAGTAACAATGGTCATTCCTATTAATTCTGATTGGCCGGTTAGAAAAAAGAAATTCTAGTTTGGAACAGCTTTGAACCAAACTATCGCGCAAATGACAAGTTTTAACATGTAAGCTAACCTTTCTTTGAAAATTGAACCAATAAGAATGCGGCATATCGCTAGCCAATCAGAGCATTGCTATAAGATTTACTGACTAATCAGAACGTTGCTTCGGCTCTATTTATTATATTTCTCCCTGTAAATTCATTCACTGCCATTTTGGATATCAACGTGTGAGGATCGGGTAAGCTTACCAACTTATAGTACTCGTCCAGCCCTTCAGTAAGATATCTTACATGCCTATGTTATCTTTACTAATAAAGGCGTGAAGCCGGGTGTTTCAGGATGAATGATTCCGGTTTTAACCTCAATATCTGGAAAACATATAGAGATCGACCCGTAATTGTACATATTTTCTGAACCTACTCGAAAAGATCTTTCTAACGGTAGCAGTCCTGAGCCTGTACGATGACTTTGAAATTTAATGACTTCATTTCCGGTTGGCACCTAGTTTCTGGTAAAGTGCACCCTATAGGCTTTTCAAAAATGTCAGTTACCCAAAAAGTACCTTGCCGGTTCTAAAACTCTAGATGGTCATTGAAAATGTTGGCAAATATTTTTCAAAATGTTCTTTACCGTCATATTATTGATGGTATGAACGAGGCACTAACACCCGAGTTCCAAGTCGGTGAAAGATAATAAGTTTCCCATACTTGCTCCGATAGGTATCGAGTGCATTGTCACGCTTGAATTCCAAGTCAGGAAACTTAATGAGTTTTCCACGTGTATTTAGAGAGGCAGAAACTGGCCTGTCACGCTTCAGCGCTATTCCGGAAAAAATAATGAATTTTTCACATGGACTCAGAGATGCAGGAAGTACACTTTCACGCATGAGAGCCAAAAAGAGAATTTAATGACTTTTTCATCCGGTACAAATTTACGCAGAAATACCAAAGTTCAACCATCAATAACTCGTTTGATTAATGACCTTCGCTATGGGTATACAGTACCTAATAATAGTTGCACCGAGGTCGGAAGTTCATTTGAATGACCTCTTATTAAAACAGATACATGGTCATTTACTTAATAGACGCCTAGGAGGAAACATAGTTAGCAAAAAGGTAGCCTTTTATTTTCAGGTAACGTTACTTCTAACGTAGCTTTCTTAAATAAGCTTTATGTTTTTAATTCAAAAAGTGATACATATTTTACTTTAGATTATTAATGTTCATTGCTTTATAATATAATCTGTTTTGATTTAAAAGAAATGTATTTGTTCATTAAGATCTGAGATGCATTTATATGTTTAAGTATAATTCATATCCTATTTGATTTTCTTGAAATATTTTGTTTTCCTGTTATCTCTCCGTCTAGGGTTGAGCACCTGACCCTCAATGTGCGCGACCATGCCCTAGATAGGTATACAAGTCAGCTGCGTATACTTCTGGGAGACATTTTCTATTCATAGAATATAGTCCTATCAGTATGACAGTCTTGAAATAGATTTATAACGACCGTTTCTATTTATAACATTGTGAAGTCATTCTTAAAATATAACTCAAAATGGCCGCCGCGCAGGCGTACTGAGTTCATTTCTTATATGCAAATGAGTTACTATAAATAGTAACTAGGTCATCCAAGATGGCGCCCGTTTGTTTACACACAAACCATCACCTATACTACCCCATTTTACAATTTAAAAGTTATCATTCCCTGTAAATCATAACTGTGTCACGATTTTAGCAGGACTTGACGATGACGTGTAACAACGTTGCGTCTGTTCCGCATTTGTATTACAATTCTTGCTGAATTGAAAGAACGCCATAATACGGTGGTATGTTTAGGACATGCAATTATATGTTTTTAAGATTAAATTATCTCGAGCGCACGACATCTTATCTTGAGCGATCAACATCTTATCTCGTGCGCACGACATCTTATCTTGAGCGATCAGCATATTATCTTGAACGATTAACATCTTATCTCGAGCGGTCAACATCTTATCTCGTCAGCACGACATCATATCTCGAGCGATCAACATTTTATCTCGAGCGATCAACATATTATTTTGAGCGATCAACATCTTATCTGGAGCGATCAGCATATTATTTTCAGCTATCAACATCTTATCTTGACCGATCGACATCTTATCTTGAGCGATCAACATCATTTCTCGAGCGATCAACATCTTATCTCGAGCGATCAACGTAATATCTTGAGCGGTCAACATATTATCTTGAGGGATCAACATATTATCTTGAGCGATCAACATCTTATCTCGTGCGCACGACATCTTATCTTTAGCGATCAACATCTTACATCTTATCTTGTGCGCACGACATCTTATTTATATATATTTAGGCAGTGGTTGTGTCTTTAGGTCATTAGTAAAACATACGGACAAGTTGTTAATTAGGGTCTTGCCTATTCCGACGTTATTTAAACTTCCTTCAAGTACATGTACAACTTGATCACTCCATTTGGGAGAGCAGTGCACATAATTGGTCATCCTGTCTTCAAAATCAAATGAACATAACCAATGGTGCATTCTGCATATTAGCGACAGTTTCAGTTCGACTGATAAATTCGCGCAGAAAAGTTGCATGCATAAATTATTGGAAAACAAGGAAATTCTTCAATATATGGGCGAAGCCTACAAACTAATTTTTTGTCAAGGTCTTAAATTTATTTCATTGCATCATCACTTATTTTTTGCTGCCTTTTTATCAGTTGGCGTATTTAAATCTATAACCCTGCAAACATGTGAAACGGTTATAAGTATAATCGTAACAAAAACAAAATCAGTGGCAGCCGTATGGTTTTACTAATGATCTGAATTCACAAAAAGGTCCTTAAAATATGTTGATAAGATGACCGTGACGTGCGCTCAAGAAAAGATGTTGATCGCTCGAGATAATATGTTGATTGCTCAAGATAATATGTTGATCGCTAGAGATAAGATGTTCATCGCTCAAGGTTATATGTTGATCGCACAAGATAATATGTTGATGGCTCGAGATACGATGTTGACAGCTTAAGATAAGATGTCGTGTGCACGAGATAAGTTGTTGATCGCTCGAGATAAGATGGTGATTGCTCGAGAAAAGACGTTGATCGCTCAAGATAAAATGTTGATCGCTCAAGATAATATGTTGATCGCTCAAGATGTTATGTTAATCGCTCGAGATAAGATGTTGATTGCTCGAGATAAGATGTTGATCGCTCAAGATAAAATGTTGATCGCTCAAGATAAGATGTTGATCGCTCAAGATAATATGTTGATCGCTCGCGATAAGATGTTGATCGCTCGCGATAAGATGTTGATCGCTCAAGATAATATGTTGATCGCTCGCGATAAGATGTTGATCGCTCAAGATAAGATGTTGATCGCTCGAAATAAGATGTTGATCGCTCAAGATAAAATGTTGATCGCTCAAGATATTATGTTGATCGCTCGAGAAAATATATTGATCACTCGAGATAATATGTTGATGGTTTGAGATAAGATATTGATCGCTCAATATAAGATGTCATGTGCACGAGATAAGATGCTGATCGCTCGAGATAAGATGTTGATTGCTCGAGAAAAGATGTTGATCGCTCAAGATAAAATGTTGATCGCTCAAGATGATATGTTGATCGCTCAAGATATTATGTTAATCGCTCGAGATCTGATGTTGCTTGCTCGAGAGAAGATGTTGATCGCTCAGGATAAGATGTTAATTGCTTAAGATAAGATGTTGATCGCTCAAGATAATATGTTCATCGCTCAAGATAAGATGTTCATCGCTCAGGATAATATGTTGATCGCTCGAGATAAGATGTTGATTGCTCAAGATAAGATGTTGATCACTCAAGATTAGATGTTGATCGCTCAAGATATTATGTTGGTCGCTCAAGATATTATGTTGATCGCTCGAGATAAGATGTTGATCTCTCGAGATAACATCTTCATGTCTGAATGATATAACACGACAAAGGAGGCAGAACCTGACAACAGCACTAGTCTAGTATTTTAATGCAGATATGTTGTCATTATTTCATTTAATTCTGCCGGTCTGTCTATGGGATGAGGAAAAAGAGTTATCCTATTTTCCTTTTAGCAAAGAAAAGAAGAAAAAAAAAACACAAAAAACAAAACAAAAAAAAAAAAACACCGGGAAAATTCTAACTAGACGGAGGAAGGAAGCTCAACTGGTTAATATATGTGTTTTGCCTCTTGTGAGTAAAAAACTAAGGAGTAGAAGCTAACTTTGTTACATGTCTCGTCTCTTTATATGTTGGATAGATTAAGATAGTCAGCATTTTTTAAACAAACATACACAGAGGTTCATTTACAATAGAGGTTTATATACAATATGAATTAAACTAATAATCGGACAGTTTTTGACCCATGCCAAACTTCTAAGTATTGTTTTCTTTCGAGCCGAAAGATCTATATTACATTAACCTAAGCACTTCAATCATTTCCAAATCTTCCATACTCCTTATTTGTCTAACTCCTTCACTCCAGCTCGATCCATTATTTTTCTTTCGGTCATCTTTGATTCTGTCTTTTTCACTTCTTTCCATCCGAATATTTATACCTTTTTCAAAACCTTCACCAAAATAACATGTTTACAATATTTCAAAGGATTCTTAGCAATTTCAAAGACAAACATGTCAGTCAAAACGTTCATTATGTACACATATTATATAAACAAACAACAGATGTAGAAGCAATCACTACTTGGTACTTTTGTAAATAAACGACTAGTACTAAACAAAACAAAACTAAGATCAACAGACAAAACAATCGTCTGTGAATCACTTTCCATAAGTTGTGAATGAAAGCAATTTACTGACCAGATAAAGAAACTAATTAACATATCTGAACAATTAATGAAAGTTCCATCCAATCAGTAACAAAATAATAAGGTCAAGAAAATCAATATCTACTCAGAACTTTGCAATATCTGACAAGTAATATTATAGTAAACGAAGTCATTTATTCAAAAAAGTAATGTTAAAAACATTCAATCATTACCAACTTTGCTAGAGTAGTAGATATTAACAATTACCTAAACATGTAAACAGAATTAGTTTCTCTAATATTTGTTTAAATTTTCTATCCATAAACATATTAAACACACACAATGATCAATTAACGTAAAGCTAACCTGCGCGCTATTATTGTGTTGCATCACTATCCTTATCAATCGAGTATATTTATAGTGTAACGAAGACACTCAGATGTTATCTAACGTTAAATAGCACCTACAAATAAACATGTATTACGGAACATCAAATGTTAGCTATCAAATTTCTATCTCAGAGCCTTTATCGATTGTTTAGTTGCTTGTACAAGTGATATATAAGAGAGACAGCATGGGTTTAATTGTTTATATTTCAGAAAAGTTAAAAGGAAGCGTTGAATTTTTAAAAAGTGCTAAAGACTGCATACTTTGGATAAAATTGGACATGAATCTGTTTAATATGATAAATGATGTATTTTTATGTCTTTGTTATAATGTACCTACTGGTAGTAGTAGAGAGATATTTCTTGAACAAAGTATATTAGACATGATTTCTGATGACATGTACCATTTCGAAAATGTCTTCGAAGGTAAATGCAATTTTCTCATTACAGCAGATTTTAATGCAAGAATAGCGGAAAAGCAAGACTTCTCAAAAATGATTTTTTATTAAATTTAGATATATTACCCAAGGATTATGTCGAAGACACTGTTTTTCCCAGAAAGAGCCAAGATAAACATGTTAATGAAAATGGCAAATTTTTGCTAATATTTTGTAAAGCCACGGGCTTAAGAATTTTAAATGGTAGAACTGGCGCAGATAAAAATATAGGCAAATTTACATGTGTAAAAGAGCAAGGCAGTAGTGTGACAGAATTTGTTTATGTAAACACGACATGATGGAATTGGTCACATCGTTTGTTGTTCATGAACCAAACATACTATCGGACCATTGTGTTGTAACTTTTTTATTATGCTCGAATCCAAATCCAGTATCTAATGAATTCGAGCAGAAGAATATTAGTAGCCCTACGTACATGTTTGAATGGGACAGTTGTAAGAAAAACGATTTCCTTGATGTATTAGTATCTGAGAGTGCATGTAACAAGTTTGCAGGGTTAGGTAACACCATGCGAGAGGTAAAAAATCTTGAAGATGTTGATATGTCAGATTTTTATTTAACTGTTGAAGAAGTTTGTACACCCCTGTTCAGGAAAAATGTTGGAAATCGCTCCACATCTTTGAAAGGTAATAGAAACCAGTGGTATGATGATGAATGTAAAGACTAAAGGACAGTTTTTTATCAGTGTTATTGTAATGAAAATAGAATAGATATGGTTAAAGTTAGAAGTGAATGCAAATATTTGGTAAGAGGTAAAAGGTATAATTATGATAAAACACAAACTAAAAAGCTGGAAAATATGAGAATTTCAAATGCAAAAGATTATTGGAAATTGCTAAAAAGTTTATGTGTTAAGAATAGTTCCTAGAATATTTCTGCTGATAGTTTTGCTGAATATTTTAAAGCTGTAGATAATCCCGATTCCGCGTTTTTTCAGCCTAATGACGATATCATTCAGTTTAATCAGAAATACCTTAATAACAAACTTAACGAAATGTTTGCTGAGTTGAATGTTAAGATTTCTTCGGCTGAAGTTGTTAAAGCCTGTAGTGAGCTGAAGCTAGAAAAAAGGGCTGGACCAGACTTAGTGTTAAATGAATTTTTTAAGTATGGGGCACAAAATAGATTCTTCTTATAGTTTCTCATAAATTTGTTCAATACAATTTTTGACCTAGGTTGTTTTCTGGAAAAGTGGACAGAGAGATATATCATTTCTATATATAAAAGGGAGATACAGGCGAACCTGGAAACTATAGGCCAATTACGTTACTTAGCACTATTAGTAAACGTTTTACGAAAGTGCTGAATAATAGATTAGATGTGTGAACTGAACATTACAATGTATACATAGAAGCTCAGGCTGGTTTTAGAAGCAATATGAGCACGGTTGATAAATTTTTATTTTGCATGGCCGTATTAACCATATGCTTAATACAAATAAAAAACTTTTTGTAGCTTTTGCTGATTTTACGAAGGCTCTTGATTTTGTTGTACGTGACATAATTTGGTATAAGCCACTGAAGTAAGGAGTTAGAGGTAATATGTTAAATGTTATTAGATCAATGTATAGTAATGTTAAGTCTAGAGTTAAGCATATGAATACAATAAGCGAAGATTTCACATGTATGTTACTAGGCGTACGTCAAGGAGAGTGTCTTTCACCTTTTTTATTTGCAATTATACTTAAATGACATTGAAGAACATTTTATCTTAAATGGATTCGAGGGGGTAAATTTAGACATGTTTAAACTTTTTCTTTTACTGTACGGTGATGATATTATTTTTTTCTGCATACAAAAGGGCCTTGATATGTTATTTGATACCTGTATAAAATGGAAGCTAACGGTTAGTGTAGGCAAAACTAAGGTGATGGTTTTCAGAAAAGGTGGCACAAACAGGAGAAATTTGAATTTTACATATAACGGTCAAACGGTAGATATTGTTAAAAGTTTTACATACTTAGGAATTACATTTACCACAGGTGGCTCATTTACTGCAACTCACGAGGCACTGGCAAGCCAGGCGTTAAAGGCAATGTACAAACTTAAATCCTATTTAGTAAAATTTACTAATATTGGTGTTAACCATTTTCTAGAATTATTTGACAAACCCAGGAACTACTTAACAGTACACATTTTAGGTCATACTTGTAGCTAATAAACCAACATTGAAAACATTTAATTAGCTCATTAAAGAAATGAAGACTATTAACTTCACAATATTGTTATAGAATCACTGGACCTCAAATTTCAAACTTGTGTAAACGAAACATTCCTGACATGAAATCTGCAGAATAGGCATGATACACATTCTAAATCATTTACAAATGGTACCAGCACTCAGTGATTTCAGTGAGCAGTGCAACTTAAATTGTCTTGAACTTTGTGTAGTACAGCTGTCAAACAGCTGTCAAACACATTTGGGTCGCGAAATTACATTACAATCACGAATAAATAATAAACGGACGAAACATTTACCACAATAAACAGAATGTAAATCTATATCAGTACTTTTACTGCAACTACCCATTTTGGTGTATCATTTTGTAGAAAATACACAAATCGCTGGTGTTTACATTTATCGAGAAATGTAGCGGAAGGAAGTGCCGTTTCCAGGCAAACGACCAAAAACTACCGTAACACAAAAAACTACCCTAAGTATGTTCAGATACTGTATCGTCTGCTCAATATCGGACTGTAAATCATTTGTGCATTAATTGTATAAATGCAGAACAATCTTATTTTAGCGGAATCCTAAGCGGATCTATCTTTTCTGAAGGCGTAAGAGCCATGACAGTTCTAAGTTTAGCGTAAAGTTTTGATTGGTCGATCATTTCCGCTATCGTTGCTGATTGGACGAGAGTGCATTTGAAAGTTTTACGGCGGGACAATTTCGGTTTTGTATTCCAACGCCTGAAAGCTTAATAATGTATATTGTCTTATTTCTTTGTTGTTGTTTTTTTAAATGAACGGTTGCCATGGAAACAATGAAATCATATATTTCTTATAGAGTTTGTGCTACCTAACAATTTGGTACATATGAAAAAAGTCTAGGGGTGCGTATGGGGAGGAGGGTGCATGGTAGAACCTACCTTTAGAATGTATTATACGTATTATAACAGAATTCATGACCCAAAGCCATCGTATAGTTACATCTTACGCCCTTTAGGCGTAACAGAAGAGTATACTTAGAAACATCCCAAGTGCCTAAAGCGGTATTCGAACGCGGGTCAAATGGGCGGAAGGCCAATAAACTTACATAGTGGCCGTAACACTTCCTCTCTTAAAAGTTCCCATGACTTCTGATGCCGTGACTATCATTTTGGCATAGAAAGTGCCATTTTAGGCACTAAATAAAGGTCATTTTCCGGACGAGCTCCCATCTTACGACTTATTGGCGTAATAGACATTGAAGAGGAAATAGAATTCCCAAGTTTCCGAGGCGGGACTCGAACCCGCGCCGGGTCCCACGGATGACTAATGCTCTAACCAGAAGGTATTATATTGATAATATTGAATGTAATTGTAACCCAAAGGATTGTCTGGCTGCACAATGCCCTAATTCTTTTAAAGTAAGCTTGTAACGAGATACAGAACTAAGTCATAGAGGCGACTCCCTGACGCAGTTGTAAGATGAGTTTTAAACTTACAAGATATGTGTAAGCGACCGTAACCAGCTGCCTTTACGCAAACTGAAAATCTGGCAACCATACACAATTGTCTTTATCGTGCAACGGAGATTGCTTCATACACAATCATTGCTTACTTCATATTTTGTTTGACGCATATTAAACGCCGGTTATAGCGAACTCATGTGTTCGTTATAGCCTGAGTTTGTTATTAACGTATGGCGGACATGTTCCTTATATGGGCATTATGTGTATAGCAAACTGATTTATATTATTTATTGATTGAAATTCACCAATTACCTTCTTAGTTTTATAACAATATAGGTACAGTTTTGCAATTAAGTTTATTATCCCACTATTTGATTACTTAATTGTGATATTCTTAACGATGTGAACCTGCCGTCTATGCTGGCGGTTGAAGGAGGACATTTATCTGTTAAAAAATTATAATACCGTCAATACGGTCAAAAACTGATAAAACGTAATTTTTCAGGCATAAAAATTATTACTTTATTTTCAGATATCTAGATATATCTCATAAATGTACTTAAATGTATAAAGTTATTATTTTTTTATGGTCACAATGTTTTATTTATTTAATTTTTTTATGTTCGGTTGGATTTAACGTCGCACAGACGCACGACAGGTCATATGGCGACTTTCCAGCTTTAATGGTGGCGGAAAACCCCAGTAGCTCCTCCGTGCATTATTTTATCACGAGCGGGCACCTAGGTAGAACCACCGACCTCCGTAAGCTAACTGAATGGCTTCCTCACATGAAGAATACAACGCCCCATGTGAGGCTCAAACCCACATCGATGAGAGGCAAGTGATTTGAAGTCAGTGACCTTAACTACTCGGCCACGGAAGCCCCGGTCACAATGTTGTAGAAAATAAAATCCAGTAGAAATCAAAAAATTGCATCTAGTTTTAAAACCTACGCGTATTGCCCAGGTATGACACTGGTACAAGTCATACGACTCGTATTGCAGTATTTCAGAAGATAAATATGCTCTTTCTTAATAACTGGTGACTACATATTTTTCAATAATTAGTAAGTAGCTATATTATGCGTTTTATAATTCAGAATAACTTTAACGACATTCTTCAAAATTATCAAATCAAATTGCTGTTTAATACTATGGAACAGAATTAGAGCATACACTACATACTGCTTTTGTACATCAAATCTTGCGATTTAGATATTTGCATTCGTGAATTTCATGTTGACATGTCTCCGTCGAACATCCTATTTTGCATTATAACATGACCACTTGTGCGTTTTGTGTTTACATGTTTCTTTCTGACATTCATACATACTTTATTGTATTATTTTAATAGCATATAGTCTATGACATTTACTTGCTTTTAGTCATGCTGCAATGTGACACGCATCACTCGGTGAATTAGATAGTTGGTTAATCTAGTCACATATGTGTTTATGTTTTCTATATGCTTATGATATGGACAGAGGTGGCTCCTAGACGGGTTGAATATGCTAACTCGTGCATATGAACAGCTAACAAAGTTTAAGCCACACAAACCTCACTTATCACTTTGCAGAATACAGCATACCACTAAGCATAATAAGGTTACCATAATGTACATCTCTCAATATGAAATCAGCGGGCGCTTTTATATTTGCGCTAGGAAGTTTCCGCTAAGCCACGGGAAAATACGACACTGCGCATTCTTGCTATGTGTCCGGTGACCGTTCGCATTCGTTAGCAACCACTGGCTGGAATTCAATGAAACTTCATGTACCGGTCGGATGATTTTACACACAGATATCGACGTTTGATATTCAACATATTAAGTAAACTATAGCGCCATCCTTGTCCAGAGATTTTTTCACAAAACCAAGGCTGATATTTAGCGAAACTGCATGGGAAGATACACTCAATAAGTGTTTACTGGAGTTCCAAGAAATTTCTTTGGAAGCTTCACTACAAAAACGAGGTATGTGCTTTGTCGGTGCATTTTATACTTTTAATATGCAGTAGTCACACTTTTGGGAACATCCGCCGGGTTCACTTTTCCTCTAGTATTGCAAAACAAGGATCATCGTACAATTCCGAAACGTGATCGCTGTATTCTCCGTTTGTGGATCACAATACCAATTTCATACTCCGCCGTCTTATAATATATCTGTATTAGTAGTATCTATAATTTTTGAAGTGATTTAAGTGGTCAAACTTCAAAGCAAAAATTCAGGAATCGGCCCATGCTACCATTCACAGAGATATCAGTAGGGATAAGAATTAATCACTGTCTCATTAATCAAAATTTCGGTGAAATGTAATGACCTAGACATATTTAAATTAATTATTTAAATTCAATTATTGTAAAATCTTGATTTCGTGTGTAAAAATATCATGGTTTTGCTCAAAATGACTATAATTGTTTTGTATGGAAATGAAATAATAGATTTCCACTTAAATTGATAAAATAGAACTTGTTTTTTGAGATTTAATTTCGTTGATTGATGCGACCGTTACATTGTATTAAAGGTCATTTCACACATACACGGATAATGTTGTTTTTTTCCTATCGGAATCGGCTGAAAAAGTCTAATACAGATATAGCGCTACATAACATCTCAAATTAACGCTATTATTATATATATATATATATATATATATATATATATATATATATATATATATATATATATATATATATATATATATAAAACAGAGATTTGAGTATATATATGCAAATGTTGAACCAGTACGAATGTGTAGTACAATTCGGGCTCATATATAAAGCAGTATCGAAACTAATCTTATTGGGTTAGTGGACTTGCTGTGGCATGTGCGTGTTCGCTTGTATTGCTAGGCGCTTTGCCGTGATTGGTCTGGTATATTGTGGTGGTGATTTAGTTCGTATTAATTAATTCTCTCTACTATATAATAATTTATAATGCGAACTTGTATCCTAGCGGATCTCACGTATGGGAAAGTGTCAACTGTTCTGAATATAATTATATCCCTTAACGCAAATTATCTATATATATTCAATGTATCCTCGAGATCCAGTTAACTTTCAGAGAGAGAAAATATAGCTTCTCTGGTCCCAATCAGTTATAAAGACTAAAAAGTCACTACTGATTTGTGAGACATGAAAACAGAGATTTGAGTATATATATGCAAATGTTGAACCAGTACGAATGTGTAGTACAATTCGGGCTCGTATATAAAGCAGTATCGAAACTAATCTTATTGGTTAGTGGACTTGCTGTGGCATGTGCGTGTTCGCTTGTATTGCTAGGCGCTTTGCCGTGATTGGTCTGGTATATTGTGGTGGTGATTTAGTTCGTATTAATTAATTCTCTCTACTATATAATAATTTATAATGCGAACTTGTATCCTAGCGGATCTCACGTATGGGAAAGTCAACTGTTCTGAATATAATTATATCCCTTAACGCAAATTATCTATATATATTCAATGTATCCTCGAGATCCAGTTAACTTTCAGAGAGAGAAAATATAGCTTCTCTGGTCCCAATCAGTTATAAAGACTAAAAAGTCACTACTGATTTGTGAGACATGAAAACAGAGATTTGAGTATATATATGCAAATGTTGAACCAGTACGAATGTGTAGTACAATTCGGGCTCGTATATAAAGCAGTATCGAAACTAATCTTATTGGGTTAGTGGACTTGCTGTGGCATGTGCGTGTTCGCTTGTATTGCTAGGCGCTTTGCCGTGATTGGTCTGGTATATTGTGGTGGTGATTTAGTTCGTATTAATTAATTCTCTCTACTATATAATAATTTATAATGCGAACTTGTATCCTAGCGGATCTCACGTATGGGAAAGTCAACTGTTCTGAATATAATTATATCCCTTAACGCAAATTATCTATATATATTCAATGTATCCTCGACATCCAGTTAACTTTCAGAGAGAGAAAATATAGCTTCTCTGGTCCCAATCAGTTATAAAGACTAAAAAGTCACTACTGATTTGTGAGACATGAAAACAGAGATTTGAGTATATATATGCAAATGTTGAACCAGTAAGAATGTGTAGTACAATTCGGGCTCATATATAAAGCAGTATCGAAACTAATCTTATTGGGTTAGTGGACTTGCTGTGGCATGTGCGTGTTCGCTTGTATTGCTAGGCGCTTTGCCGTGATTGGTCTGGTATATTGTGGTGGTGATTTAGTTCGTATTAATTAATTCTCTCTACTATATATATATATATATATATATATGAACTGAATCGAGTTAAAATATATATCATTCAATTGAATGAATTAATTGTTTAACTGGCGGGTTTGTTTGCCTCGTTCGGATGATCTGCCTGATTCTTTTTCACCATTGACATTCTAAAGAAGGCACATTGAAAGTAAGTACTAGTAAATAAGATGAATGGTGAATGTAGTATGTCAGATTACAGCATCGAATATCTTAGCAAAATGAAGCAAGAACAGATCATTTCTAAGAAGGAAGCATGTATGAATATCAGAGAGAAACACGCAAACTTAAGATGGACAAATGGTCATGTAACACTGCAAAATGGGATGTCAGAAGGAAACATGTGAACATGAGAATCACAAACGCTTTCATGTAAATCGCAAGATTGGATGTACAAAACCACAATGCAGTTTTTGCCATAATTCTGTTCCATATAATACTTCGTTTAAGATGTCGTTCAGATAAATCAACAGTCACTCTACGTTTTAAATATTTGTTTTATGATTCAATATCAATGGTTCAATATCTACCAAATGATAATGTTAAAGCCTGAATTTTTCGCACTTTCGCACTTAGCCATTGTGATCTCGCGCTTCGCCATCGAGATTTCGCGTTTCACTCTTCTCGAACATGTGCAAGCGATACGTGAAGGGTGGGATCACGATGGCAAAGCTCGAAGTCATGAAAATGAAACGCAAGATCACAATGACAAAGCGCGATATTGAGAATTTTATGTAATTATTTGCTTCGCCATTGAGATTTCGCGCTTCGCGCATATGCGCATGTGATACCATTTATTTGCATAATTCTGTTTTAGTTGAAAAGCGATAGGGAAATAGCTAAAATGAACACGTCGCTGACCTTTGCCGAAATGCTTTTCCTATGAATGGTATCACTTTCATATTTGATACATTTATATCAGTATTATGAAACATATCATGTCTTTGTTGGCTCGTATTCAGTTTGTAGTGATGGCAAAAAATTTATCAACTATCGTATATAAACTTTGACATTATCTCTTAAATGATATATCTAATCATAATGATATTTTGAAAATGTGTTACCACCAACCATCTGTTTTGAAAATATACTTGCACACATATAACATGGATCAATAAATCACAGACGTACAAGCGCAATATAACGCGCATACCACATATGGCGAAATTAGACCGATCTTGAAAGTCGATGGTAAATCAGATGTCGAGACTGTTCGGTAGTTCGGTCTACTCCGTTATATGCGACAGGTGCCTTCTTCGCCAATGTATTGCTACATTGATTTTTTTATCATATAGATTAAACAAATATTATAAAGTCTATCTTTACAGTGGTTGTAAAGATAATGAGAACATAAATTTGTCAACCAATATCTAAATGTTATCTGGTAGATTTATCAGAATACATTTATAACGGTATTCTCAACAAACAAATTACTATAACACGGAATAATCACTTTGCATATTAAAATCAGATATAACCTCACTATTATAACATTTTGTTTGATAATTATGATTATGAAAGGAAAGGGGTTAAATAGTCTTGTGTGTAACCAAGTAACTGCACATTACTTTTATAATAATTATGTCGTGACAGTGTCTTCTATTTCTAACTAGCTAAGCATCGAAAATTGATATTCAGCTATTTTTTATAAATTTTCAAATTTTGATCTCCAGCTACCCCTGAAGATCAAATTCAAATTTTCAGAACATCTGATTTCAAAATAGCATTTAATTCCGAGGTAGCTCAATGATCGTAGTTAAAATATCTAAAAACAAAACAAAACAAAACAAAAAAACACCAGATTTTCGACCTTGTATTGATATAGCACACAGCCTGTTCAGAGGTTATTATTGATTTGTCGAATATCGAGCCATAACTGAGTATCAAGCCTGAAATTTACTTCAAATTTTTAAAAGCTGAGGTTCAGTGTAATTCTGAAACTCCATGGGGTCTGCTCAAGATCATAATTCAAAGTTTAAAATTCGTGTCAGATCGGATATATCGAAACTGAAACATTTAAGAAGCTAATAAGATTACTCCTTTCATCATATTTCAACACTGCTCGAATTTTCAGAACAATCGAATTTAAAGCTAGGACTGAATGTGTAACCTACTTCTGAAACAGCTGAATTTCAATCTTGAATTGAATTTATTTTAGCGCCCGTTCGACTTTTTTAAAATTATTAGTGTATTGAATTTATTATTATTTAATTAGAAGTCTTTACCGTTAGTGAATTTAAATTCAGTAACAACTGACGGAAGTATACGAGAATGTTCGAGACTTTTTGATAACGACAAATGCATACACTCGTCTACAAATCGCTTAAAAAGACTATTATCATCTTCGCATAGAAAACTGAAGTAACTATGAAACAAAATGTAAATGAATACAGATTTTGCAATGGACTTAGAGGGCATATAATAAGTTAAGTATTCTTTCTCAAACAGAAGTAATTACATCTACGTATCTAATTAAAGATAGACAGACATGGAGTTTACACAAAAATAGCGTATTCATAAGAATGTAATTATACATGTATTGAATATTATCTCATAGTTTGAAAGCTAAAATACCTGTTATACGTTTTTTAATAAACTTAAATCAAGTAAAGGACTCTTTTACGCTTTACTCTGCGAAAGATCGATGGGTCTGATTTCCCTATAAGTAGTAAATAATCCATTTATATGAAAAATAAGAATAAGGTTTTCGTGCAATAATATTTTTTCTTTAAAAAAAACACACCAAAAATACACGCTCTTGTAAAAAAAATCAAGGGGAGGATATCCCGACCCATCCAAAATTAAATCTGCGTAATTTACGGAATGCCTCGGCTAAACGTCTGGTAATATAACATGTAATATGATGTATATAACATTTCAAGAAGTTATTATAGATTATTCAGAAATCCTAACACAAAAACAGAAAATAAAATTTAACGTTACCTTCTTGTTGTTTGCCTTCCCAGAAGAAATAAGCGCATAAAACTTTTTATCGATATCGTCGCCTTAAAATATAAAAGGTATGGGCTATGAAAAGTACGATGCCCCTAAAGTGACATGTTACGCACTTTTTTTCCACTTAGGTAATGTGAGACTTTTTTATTTCGTTTAAACGAAAATCATTTCGTTTTAACGAAATAACTATTTCGTTTAAACGAAATCATTTCGTTTTTTCGTTTAAACGAAATGTTATTTCGTTTTAACGAAATAACTATTTCGTTTAAACGAAATAACTAATTTGTTTAAACGAAATAACTAATTCGTTTAAACGAAATGATTTCGTTTTTACGAAATGTTATTTCGTTTAAACGAAATCATTTCGTTTAAACGAATTAGTTATTTCGTTTTTACGAAATGTTATTTCGTTTAAACGAAATCATTTCGTTTAAACGAATTAGTTATTTGAAATCATTTCGTTTAAACGAATTAGTTATTTCATTTAAACGAATTAGTTATTTCGTTTAAACGAAATAGTTATTTCGTTTAAACGAAATAGTTATTTCGTTTAAACGAAATAGTTATTTCGTTAAAACGAAATGATTTCGTTTAAACGAAATAAAAAAAGTCTCACATTACCTAAGTGGAAAAAAAGTGCGTAACATGTCACTTTAGGGGCACCGTAGAAAAGGGACTTCACTTCTACATTAAGATTTAAACGTATATCACAAACAACAGAAATTATTAGTTAACGAACAATATCTTGACAAACAACTTATTTGTCCAATACAAATTTTACTGTTCTGCCACGTAGAATTGGATGCTTAAAATATTCTAAAGGAGTTGCACCCTTTATAAAAGATTTTGTAAAGAATAAATGTAAACAATTGCCAAGAACGATGTTTTACCTAGTTATGGTAAATTTGAAAATATATCAAAACGAAAACATGTAACAGCTTATCTGAAAATAGTGAGTTTTTGAGACGCTGAACTGTCCATAAGTGTGGCCCCTCCATGCAGTCCCCTTCTAGAATTCAATAATAATATGAGTAAATTTACAGTGGTTTTGTAGAATAATATACATATTTATATGCTGTTTAATTTTCATGTGTAATGCTTTCTACGAATTGGTGATGTTAAAACTTTTTTCTCCGAAGCATTGCCCTGCACATTTATTTACTATGCTGCTTACTACATGATAGAAGAACAATATGATCTGTCTGTGCTTGCAATCATACTCGGTCTGGGCATAGTTACGGCAATTATTATTCCCTGGGTAAGCGCTGTGATTTAATGTAGTATGCTACTATTACTTTTATAGCCCTACATTTGCCTAGAATTATGCTACTTCAATTAAGTTATACCACACGAAAATGCAACCATAAATGTAAAAGGGAACGTAAATGCATGGGAAGAACATCGCTTTGTTAAATAACGAATATAAGCCTAACTTACCGTTATATGATAAAGAAATGCCTGTTTTGGTTATATACTTTAGAGGCTTATCATTATTAATAACCTGTTTGTTGAGCTGATCAAAGTATTCATTTAATTTTTGTGTTACTATACATAGGTATATGGTGTTGAATTGTCGGCTTTACTAGCCACGTCCAGGGATTATGCTTTTTTTCTTTCGGCTTGTATTCTACTTTACATTGTTATGATAACCCGCTGAACATTTTATCGTTGTACTAGGGACAATGTGACAACATGGATTTACAAATGCCACCAGTATCCTTATTTTGTGCGCTAATGTTAACCAAAAATTGTGACACTCATTGTCAGTGAAAGGGCACCCTATAATTGTATCCCTCTATCAAGACAGTATTTTTTTTATCAGCTTTATTTTCGTTTGAATACGAACTTTCGTCTGTTCATGTACAAATCGCAAGATTCCCTCTCATCAAATAAACAGTATTTCATTTGAGTACTAGAATGTATATAGAATGCACAACGAGTTTTGAAATACATGACGACAACTAAAACTGCCAATGTTAATGTTTGGAACATGTTATTCCGTACCTATGTATGTGTATAGATATAGCGTGGCACATATAAAAGGCGTTTATTGACGCTGTACTCATAAGTCCACAAAATCAAGTTGCATTAATGAAATGAACAAACTTGCCCGCAGACAATTGCTGTTCAAATATTCTACAAAACTACCGTGTCCGAATTTTCAAATAAAGAAGGCATGGTTTCATTTCAACTGAACGCAGTCATACAAATGCACCAAGCCCTAACACAACCCGACAACTCTTTGCATCCTTAGCCAGCACTGCACTTCTGAGCGCTTCATTATATTTTGCTATATATTTACATGTAAAAAAATATTAAATAATTGTGGTGCACACGTACCCTGACACTTTACACTTTGTATCAATTATTCAAACTTCTACTTTTATTGTCGTTCATCCTTTCTTAACAATATACTTTATTGTCTTAATTAAACTATAACTTAGCTTCCTATTTTCTTGTTGTCTTGGTTTCATAGTAGTAACTTTGCTTATTACTTACTTTTGCTTTGACTGAATAAAGAAAGAAAGCAATGGTAAAACATAGGACGAAATTCCGATTTGTCTTCCGTACAAACTGCGCCAATTATTGATTTCACAAATCTTAGATAAAATGAAATTTGATTTATATGTTTAAATATTTACTTTGATAAAAGACAGTAAATCCTTATTTCAAGTGTACCATAGACTGAATTCATTTTTTAAATGAAAAGAAGAAGCTGTTGTCCTTGAAATATTGTCGGGGTCCAGGGACGATGAACTTAAAAACAATCATTAAAAAAATGTGCGGTTCAAATCTTAGTTCATGCAAGGCTACTTAAGCAATTTTACCTAAGGAGCCGTACCCTAAATCCCCGATATACCTATAACATACCACTTAAAGAATGAGAGACATGAGGGATGAAGTACAAGCCATATCTGATAAGTTTCAACAATATAATTGAAAAATACTCTAAAAAAATGTGTACATGTAAAATTCATAAATCGTATTTATCTGTTCTGTTCTGTACCCCTTGTTCTTCAGAACTTTTAAATGACTGGTCAGGATCTAGGTCTTCTATCATGGACATAAGGAGGCACAAAGATGAGCATTACCCATCTAAGCTGTGCAAACTGCAAATATGAGAGTGAGATGAGTAAGACACTCATATACCACTGCCCATGTAAATAAATACATGCAAAGTTTCATGCGGAAATAAGTATTAAATCTGAATCTTGAAATTCAGCATCTTCTAAATGAATCGAAGTTCCTCAAATATAATGCAGCACTTGGTGAAAATGAAAAGGGTAGGACAGGAGCATAACCCGCATATCGCCCAATTCATAAAGATAAAAACATCAGTTAGGCTAAACTTTATCTTTATGCATAGTTAAATAATCGTTTCGGTACATCAAGTTAATTCATGAATCAGTCAATATCTGCAACTCAGAATATAAACTGTAAAAACCATTGAAGTAACAAGTTCTCATAACGATCGGTAGCTGACAGTACTCCCAGGACCATCACAGCATTTCCTTCTGTCTATCCGTCAAAACGAAAAAAGAACATGTGCAAAACATAAACAAAAACAAACGTTATCGGCGCTGAGCATTCTGATTGGCTGACTACATCACACACCGCTGTATAAACAATATAGTCCAAGAACTGTCATCAATCTTCAGGATAAATAATCATCGTCCACCATGTTCTTGTACATGATTTAAAAAAAAAAATAGAAAATAGAAATTCAAAACAAGAAATAACTTAACTGAACTCCGGAAACTCCAACTTGAATCCAAACATCGAACGCCATCCTTACTTTCGCTTTCGAAATGCTCCTGTCCAGGCACTAGCGTAAAAAAAGCTTAGAAAATCACAAAATCTAATTTACAGAGTTGTAAGAATGATTCCAAAGCGTGGAAGAGGTAGATCCAATGCGCGCTTTTCGTTATATACCATGCGATGCTGGATTTGCTGGAAAGTCGGTCAGAATTGCTGGAACTCAAGGTCTCGGCTCTTCCGCCATTACTATCGTCAAATCGTCAACGCACTTGTTCCACAAGTCTTTCGGGATCGATCCTACCTCAAGATAACTTGTGTTGTACCTAAAATAAATCTTTTAAACACATGCAAGACAAAAATAATATATTTGTGATAAAATCCTCAATTTCTGGCCTGATCTATGAGTTTTACCGACTACCGGAAGGGGTTACTCAAAGATGGAATGTCGTAAACTCCAACATTTCCAGCCACTGTACCCACAAAATCTACAGAAGTTATGAATATTTATCACATGGCCTAATAGAGACACCTAGCGTTAAAAAATGACAATCTGTTCATCTGTCTGTACGTTGTTCATCAGGTAAACTATGCAGAAACAGCGTGTTAACACCGTTAGCAGAAAATAAGCCGATAATAGCACTTAAAGTTGCACAAATTCGGATAAGCCTTAAGACCGGCTTCGAACCATAACGGAGTATGATTTTACTATTCTTGTGTCCATCAACCATGGTCACCTGGGCCCTACATCCACCCCCTGCTAAATGTTTGTTATAATAAAATTATACACAAACATAAAAAAAAATCGCACAGTATAAACTTTTATTCTTTGCAAAAGCACAGAAAATTCACAAAGTCTCTGAACTTGCTGTCATCATCTGCAGATCTCCATACTAATGCCGAGATCGTGACCTATCTCGATTCTTCCCAGTGTATCTTCTCGCCTCTCTTTCCCTACACCTATCTTGCTCCCTTCTGATTGAGCATGCCATCTCGTATATCTTGTTGGACCTCTCCATGACTTTCTCCATTAACGATTCCTGCTTCTTAATAACAGTCTCTAGGGTCATAACCTTGCTCTCAAGAGCCTTAACTGTCTTACTCAGTTCATCATCTATAACTTCTGTCTGGATCATAACATTGCTGCAACTAGCATGATTCTCTGCTGGGGAGGGACTACTGCTGCCTTCACTGATCATGTCCTCATTCTCGTTTGTCAGAATTTGGTCAAGCACCCTTTCTTCATCCCCAGACACAGCCTTGCACCCAACACTAAGCCAGTATTCCTTCGACTCCTCCCTTGATAACTTGATCACATCCTGTCCCCACTTTAATACTTTTGGATCTGTTGATTCTACAACTGACAAGGCAGCAGTTATTAGATCTCCATCACATTTCTCAAGATGACTGGGAGAGTTCACATGTTTGTCCCTTTTCGCAGCATCCCCGCACTTGAAGTCACAGGCAACACATTTGAATGGCACATTGTAATCACAGACATGACTCTTATAAAAGTGTAGTTCTATGCGTGACTTCTCATCTTTCTTGCTACAAGTTGCACATTGGTACACCCTGCCCCGTTTAGCAACACACTTCAACATCGCTGAGGCCATCTAAAGAAAGAAGTTACACAAAATAAATATTTGCATGCAAACAACAAAAATGTATATCCAAGATTAGACCTTGACCTTGACCAGCTTAGAACCTTGTTCCCTTCTATAATCTGTCCACCCATTTTGGAACCTTATCCCCAATATACGGCTTCAGTTTATCATGATGAACCACTTTCGCGATGTATCAGAATCTTGAAGCCTAATCATATAGTTCAAACTGTTAACGCGCTTCAAAATGACACACAACTTGTACATAGTTTGCAACTTTGGACTTATACCTGGTAACCTAGTTTCATGAAGATACCGTGCACAGTCACCTGCTTTATACCTGTTTTCAGAGAGCTTGATATCATGCCCATACTTTTTCCGCAAAGAAGCCTTACCAAGATTCTGCCTTGCAACCTGATCTGCTGCCACATTTTGCTCGTAGTTGGCTAACCCCCTGCTAAGTCTGAACTCTCACCTTTGTCTTCTCTTGACTTTAAAGCTCCTTCTTCACGCAGATTTGTCCCAACTGCCCTCATCGGCTCCTTACTGCAATTATCCCCATTCATACTGTTTTCCCATCTCTATCCCCTTTTTAAGCTCATTCCCGAGTTTTCAATCCCGCCTTCCTGTGAGACGCATTCCATACCACGGCTGTAGGATTATCTCAAAGAGTTGTCTCCATTTTCGTGCGTACCGGCTATTACTGTATTTACCTTAATGATCGGTTCCTCATGTTCTATATCATTTCTTGGGCCCACATAGGACATTTCACCTCTCATAAGGTTTACAGTCGTCTCTGCCTCAGCCTCTCCAACAGATTCAGGACTCTTTGTCGATCGACGATACATATCCGCACCGTTACCTTCACTCACCTTATTAACATATCTCTCCACAGGCACCGGCATATCTCTTCGTACTCTCCACTCACACCATTTACGTGGCCCACACCTAAAACCTCCATTTCATTGAAGTAATTGCACTGACAATCCCAGGGCTTTACACACCTTGACATAGTATCTGCATTTGAATATTTCTTACCTGAACGATACTCAATGGCAAAGTCATAAGAAGATAAGATTTCTAAATACCTTGCCAACATCCCCTTAGGCTCTTTAAATGAAAACAAGTAGATTAATACTAGTTGATCTGTTCTTACTACAAATTTCCTAACTAACAAATACTGCCTTTAGTTTTCTACAAAGTATCTCAGAGCTAACAGTTCTATGTCTGTCACACAGTAGTTCTTCTTAGACTTGGTCAATATTACACTACCATAGTCTTGTCAATATTCTCCTTCGTTCTCTCAAGTGAATTCTTGACCAACCCAGTGTCGCCCTACTTCGGCTGCCAACTCACTTTTAATGTTTCTTTTGACCCAAGATTATTCACTGCATTGACCCGTTTTGTACTCATCTTACCAGGTCTGTCTCTTGTATCTGGAACAGTCTCATCTTCACTATCCTCTGTATCATACCTTACTTGTCTAGCAGATCTTTTCATGCCCCTATCAACATTTGAATGTACCATAAATGACCTTTCTTTTGTTTCTTGGAATGCGACAACCTGAAAAACTGCTTCATCAATATCTGTAGGCCCCTTGACAAATTCAACCTGAAATCTAGCTTTATCATCATACAAACCATCAAGAAAACGTCAAAGTAAATCTTCACATCTTGTTGCTGGATCTCTGTCAGAATAAGCACTGTCGTATAACCTTTTAAGATCTAAAGCATATTCTTCTACCGTCTCATTTTGCTTTTGACTATGCCTACTAAACTGTGCACCAAAAGTCTTAGCTGTACGAATTACCCTAAAACGATTATTAAGCTCTTCTACCTATTTAGTGTAATCATGCTTAACATTTGATTGCAGTTGACCAAATACAAAATCACCTGCATCACTTTGTAACCTAGGCAACAGTTCATCTAACCTATCATCGTTTTTCCACCCAATTTGTCTGCAACTTCAGAAAATCTATTAAACCAAACCTTCCAAGTTCCTTTACCTGTAAACACCGGCAACCTAGTTCTTTCTTTCATAACTACACGGTGTACGTTACGCCTTACCTCAGATGTGCCTGTATAATCGCTCAAAATCTGTATCACCGACACCATACCTTGTACTCCTGCGTCTGTGCACACCACCTGCGGATCTCCGCCCTCTGTGTCAGCAACGCTTACCGGTACATCATTCCCTTGAGTCTGCCTGTCTCCATCTAACCTGCCCCTTACCTCATCAAATCACCCATACCCTGCGTTAAAGCTATATTAGACTGACGAATGGTATCAACTATAGCAGAAATCATTTCTTTAAGAGCTTGTGTCATGTCAGGATTATCATTACGCCTAACAGAATCACCCATAACATCATCACGCATTCTAAGGTTGTCATGGTTACAGTTATCATCAGTTTCTGAAAGGTCAGGGTCGCGTCGCGACGCGGCATGTCACTTATATGTTGTTTTTGATTAGTATTAGACGAGTGCCCCCTTCAGCTCCCCAACATCAAAGTCTGTATCAGCATTACTTGTACAATCAATTAAATCGGCACCTTCACCCTCATTGTCTCTCTTTTTAAGATTCTTTCTTTTTACCCATAAAGCTTGCAAAATTTAGACAACATTAAGAAAGGAGAAAAAAAAATGAAAGCATTTAGTGTACGACACAGCTGCTTTAATTGCTAATCTGCTGGATATGCAGGAATCTTGATTTCTGCAGGATTTGCTGGAACTGCTGAACTCACAAAATCCGCCATTTCCAACGAATTCTTTTCCAACCAAACCAGCACACTCTTCGCCAGGACGCACATCATCTTCGCAAGGTTCGCATCACTGGATATGCCGGATTTATCTCCCAACTTCAGATTCACCAATCTTCGCCAATTTCCCTGTTGGTAGACATCACAGCATATCCCACTTCTGACACCATAAAATGTGTCGGGGTCCAGGGACGATGAACTTAAAAACAATCATTAAAAAAATGTGCGGTTCAAATCTTAGTTCATGCAAGGCTACTTAAGCAATTTTACCTAAGGAGCCGTACCCTAAATCCCCGATATACCTATAACATACCACTTAAAGAATGAGATACATGAGGGATGAAGTACAAGCCATATCTGATAAGTTTCAACAATATAATTGAAAAATACTCTAAAAAAAATGTGTACATGTAAAATTCATAAATCGTATTTATCTGTTTTGTTCTGTACCCCTTGTTCTTCAGAACTTTTAAATGACTGGTCAGGATCTAGGTCTTCTATCATGAACATAAGGAGGCACAAAGATGAGCATTACCCATCTAAGCAGTGCAAACTGCAAATATGAGAGTGAGATAAGTAAGACACTCATATACCACTGCCCATGTAAATAAATACATGCAAAGTTTCATGTGGAAATAAGTATTAAATCTGTATCTTGAAATTCAGCATCTTCTAAATGAATCGAAGTTCCTCAAATATAATGCAGCACTTGGTGAAAATGAAAAGGGTAGGACAGGAGCATAACCCGCATATCGCCCAATTCATAAAGATAAAAACATCAGTTAGGCTAAACTTTATCTTTATGCATAGTTAAATAATCGTTTCGGTACATCAACTTAATTCATGAATCAGTCAATATCTGCAACTCAGAATATAAACAGAACTGTAAAAACCATTGAAGTAACAAATGATCATAACGATCGGTAGCTGACAGTACTCCCAGGACCATCACAGCATTTCCTTCTGTCTTTCCGTCAAAACGAAAGAAGAACATGTGCAAAACATAAACAAAAACAAACGTTATCGGCGCTGAGCATTCTGATTGGCTGACCGCATCACACACCGCTGTATAAACAATATAGTCCAAGAACTGTCATCAATCTTCAGGATAAATAATCATCGTCCGCCATGTTCTTGTACATGATTTAAAAAACAAAGAAAATAGAAATTCAAAACAAGAAATAACTTAACTGAACTCCGGAAACTCCAACTTGAATCCAAACATCGAACGCCATCCTTACTTTCGCTTTCGAAATGCTCCTGTCCAGGCACTAGCGTAAAAAAAGCTTAGAAAATCACAAAATCTAATTTACAGAGTTGTAAGAATGATTCCAAAGCGTGGAAGAGGTAGATCCAATGCGCGCTTTTCGTTATATACCATGCGATGCTGGATTTGCTGGAAAGTCGGTCAGAATTGCTGGAACTCAAGGTCTCGGCTCTTCCGCCATTACTATCGTCAAATCGTCAACGCACTTGTTCCACAAGTCTTTCGGGATCGATCCTACCTCCAGATAACTTGTGTTGTACCTAAAATAAATCTTTTAAACACATGCAAGACAAAAATAATATATTTGTGATAAAATCCTCAATTTCTGGCCTGATCTATGAGTTTTACCGATTACCGGAAGGGGTTACTCAAAGATGGAATGTCGTAAACTCCAACATTTCCAGCCACTGTACCCACAAAATCTACAGAAGTTATGAATATTTATCACATGGCCTAACAGAGACACCTAGCGTTAAAAATGACAATCTGTTCATCTGTCTGTACGTTGTTCATCAGGTAAACTATGCAGAAACAGCGTGTTAACACCGTTAGCAGAAAATAAGCCGATAATAACATTTAAAGTTGCACAAATTCGGATAAGCCTTAAGACCGGATTCGAACCATAACGGAGTATGATTTTACTATTCTTGTGTCCATCAACCATGGTCACCTGGGCCCCACAGTATTATGAAGATAGTATTTATTTCTTGTTTATTAATAAGATAATAAACACAGACATTAAAAGCAATTCATGATGAGGAATAGTTAAAATAATTTGAATTATGTCTTAAATAATTTTGGATGTCACTTAATGAACTGTTGTCCCGCAAAAAGTAACAATTTAATAAGTTGCGCATCATGTAAATTGCAAAATGCTAAAAGCAAATACAAAATGCTTTTGCCGAAATTGAATGTAACGCAAAATATCAAAATGCTCGACAAATGGATGCACGCACTTTGTTAATAATGACTAGCATTCGCTATGGTATATATCCTTATGCACGAATGAGCTTTAGAACATGCTTTTGTCTCATATCAGAATACATGTAGAAGCTTTTATCGAAGCAAGTGTTGACTTGCATTTATTTCAAATATAGACATAAAATTATAGTTCTTTAATACGTAAAGTTAAATAATTTAATTAGCAGATGATATTATTCATTTGTCAACTGGCATAAAATATTTGGCTTTGCATATAGCATTACCTTTTGCATTTTGAATTTGAAGCAGTAAGGCAAATTTCACTTTATTTTATAAATAGGCGGGAGGCTGATTACAGGAAGCGAACGACTCTTTACATATAGACATTTGCGAATTAATCCGATGCCGAATCCGAATCTGATTTCGGGTATACGTTAGGGACTTTCTCAAAACATTTAGTGGTTCAAATGATAAAAATGGTTGTTGGCTAACATTTTAACGTTGAGCTGTTTTTATCATAACTCTACCTTACCTAGTTTTTGAATTATCTCCCTTTATTATACAAAATAAGGCTTGTCCAGAGCCTTACTTGGAATGTATTAATGGCATTTCATTGAACCTTCACGAAATGACAGTGGCTATTGACGGAAAGTGGAGTGTCAAAGAACCATAATTCTACTACACCTAGTTTTTGAATTATCTCCCTTTATTTTAAAAAACAAGGCTTGTCCGGAGCATTACCTAAAAATTGTTAATGGTATTTCATTGAAACTTCACAAAATGATAGGGGCCATTTACAAGAAGGGCAATGGTAAATAACCCTAACTCTACCTTACCTACTTTTTTAATTATCTCCCTCAAGCACATGCATCGGGTAGCATCATTCGGTTTTACCGATTCCTTGTGCTAAACTAACTACCATACTTACCAAGCTGTCGTCCGAATAAATGCAAACTTTTACTGTCTGCAGGTCATACTGAAAACATTAAACAGATTGCTACCATGTTTGTCCGAATTTTGTCCAGCATGTTTCTAAGAAGTCGTCGAAATACGTCGAACTTTACACGTTTTAGTTTCTTTAAGTTAATCGTTCCCCCCCCCCTCCCCCTAAAATCGCCGGAGCATAGGTCATTCGACTTTGTTTCGGGTGAAAAAAGTGCAAAATATGCATTTTTTCTCTCTCGCTACGCTCGCATACGTAATTTATCTCTTGTTCTGGGTGAAAAAATAATATATATGCATTTTTTCTCGCATGCTACGATCGCATATGTAATTATATTTTGTTCTGGGTGAATGATATAAAATATGCATTTTTCTCTATCGCTACGCGCACATATGTAATTTATCTTTTGTTCTGTGTTAAAAATATATAATATGCATTTTTCCTCGCTCGCTACGCTCGCATAGGTAATTTATCTTTTGCTCTGGGTGAAAAATATATAATAGGGGAGACCGGGGCAAGTCGGGACAAGTCGGGACAAAAAATACTCATCGAACCGTTCTATGTATTTCTATCACATTCGGCAAATCAGTTATAAATATTTTAGCAATGCATTGCAATTTCTTCAAGAATATTGACTCACTTTGTATATTGAATGTGTATTTATCAAAACAGACTAGTCCAAAGTAACAAGGTATGATGTTCCAACTTGCCCCGTCGTTGGGGCAAGTTGGAACACGGACAGAGGTAAATTGGAACAAATTGAACGGGTGACCTAGTTTTTGACCCCACATGACCCAGATTCGAACTTGACCTAGAGGTCATCAAGACAAACATTCTGACCAATTTTCATGAGTTTCAAACTTAAACCGTGGACTCTAGAGTGTTAACAAGATTTTCCGTTGATCTTGCCTACTGACCTAGTTTTTGACCCCATTTGACCCAGTTTCAAAGCTGACCTAGAGATCATCAAGACAAACATTCTAACCAAGTTTCAAAAATATTGGATTACAACTTTGGCATCTAGAGTGTTCACAAGACGGACGACGGACGCCGACGGACGCCAGACAATGACCGGTCACAATAGCTCATCTTGAGCACTTCGTGCTCTGGTGAGCTAAACAATAGTGTATAGATACAATCTGATGTTTCGCCTACAGCAGTATACCAACGTAAGTAAATGCAATTAATTTTACACTGAATGCTGGTATTATCGTAGACTAATTTGCATTTGCATTTAAATTATTTTTGCAGACAGAAAATCATGCATAACGATAAACAATGTTTAGACTATACTCATGATATTATTATTATTATTATTATTATTATTATTATTATACCACATTTATATAGCACTCTTTTCATGCACTTGTACACGTTCAAAAGTGCTTTACAGAATAAATTGCAAAAATACAAACAAATACGTATACAAAGATAATGCATTCCACATTAACAAAAATCATGAATTAAAACAAGTATAATTTAAAAACAAGATGAAAAAATAAATGTATCGGTCAATCAACAAAATATTGTACAAAGAAGTGGGTTTTGAGCAGGCTTTTGAAAGCAGCTAGCGTGTCAGCTTCCCTGATCTTGACAGGAAGGGAGTTCCAAAGCTTTGGAGCAGTGCACGAAAAGCTGCGATTGCCATACATCATGGTTTTAGATTTTGGCATAACCAGTGACAGCGTGTCTTGTGATCTTAGGGTCCTGACCGGTTTATACACTTCTAGCATATCCCTAATATAGTGATATGCGAAACAAAACATGTACAAAATGCGGAAATTTACTTACGGAGTCGAAAATTAATTTTTTCTCACTCTGTCCTTTTGTTTTGACCTCCCGCCATTGAAACTTTTGGAGATAGCAAGTACTGGTTACGCCAGTCTTATACCTCATCAAATATCGTGTACATTATTAACATATTAAAGTTATCGCCCTTGTTCCTACTTACCCCGTGTTCCGACTTACCCCAATTTCCCCTATGAACTTTTTATCGCTTGCTACGCTCGCACAATAAAAATCTGACAATGTTTCTATGAGCTCCTATAACGCTCTTTACCACTTCTACGCTAATAGCCCTTGGTAACCCCTCCCTATAAAAATCCTCAGAAACCGGGCTTAGAAATTCCACTCTGAGATACTTGCCAAGAATAAGTTTGACAAGTCATAACACATGGACTATAATTGTTATTTGGGTTGATTTTGTCACCAAAGCTGTCTTTATTTTCAGTACCAAATAAAGTACCTCAGGTCGCCCAGAATGCACCATTTTGTATAATAAAGGGATATAATTCAAAAACTAGGTAAGGTAAAGTTATGATTCTTTGACACTGCACTGCACTTTGTCGCAATGGCCTCTATGATTATGTGAAGTTTCAATCAAATGCCATTGATACTTTTAAAGTTATACACCGGACAAAAGTGTGACGGACAGACGGAAGGACGGACAAAGCGACAAATATATGCTCGCCCTTCGGGGAGCAGAAAAATATGTAGTCAGTCGATAAAAACAGTTCAACGTTAAAATGTTAGCAAACAACCATTCTTATCATTTGAACCACTAAATGTTTTGAGAAAGTCCCTAAAGTATACGGATTCGGCATCGGATTAATTCGCAAATGTCTTATAGTAATGAAAGATAATTGATAAAACGTGTTTCATGCACTTTTATAAGGTAACACTGATATAAAATTATGTGAATGAAGGCTAGCGTAACACCAAAACTGTGCTATTTGAGTATTAAAATATTAAATCTGTACGAAATATTGGCATACCAAGTCGGGTATAATAATGGTATTTACTTGAGTAAACTGTAGGCTTGAATAACTGTATTCAAATTTGAATGCTACTTGGGATGTTGACAGTTTACTACCATTCCTTAATCACCTGAGCTATTCCGTCTTTACTATTTTATGGATTGTGTACATGTTCTTTTTTCTGTTCAGAATACTAGACTAAGTATATATCAACATTTTACTTAGACTTTTTCTACCTTATTTCATATGCTTATATATTATTTAATATTGAATATGTATTGTTGACCTTGTATATTTGATCGTATCATGTTTTATGGACGAGCAGCATAATGCCCTAGTCTTAAATAAAATCTGATCTTTTCTGTTCCGTTCTACAATTTTGCGTTAGGAGCTCATATTTCAAACCCATATAGATTATTTACTTGACGAGACATAAACAAACACTCTTGAGATTTTAGTAGTTTTTATGATAATTTATTGCATGATTTATAATGAAATATAACAGTTCCATAAATCTGAATATTCAACAATGTACCATAAGTTTGCTATAATCTTGCTGTACTGGGTTCATTACCTCCAAATATCTTATGATATATTTTATAACTGCGATCGACAAATGTTGTATAAAATACGAATGTCAAAAAGAAAACGTTGAAACATTGTATTGATAAACCTTTTTTTGTTGGATTTAACGTCGCACCGACACATGATAGGTCATATGGCGACTTTCCAGCTTTGATGGTGGAGGAAGACCCCAGGTTCCCCTTTGTGCATTATTTCATCACCAGCGGACACCTTGGTAGAACCACCGACCTTCCGTAAGCCAGCTGGATGGCTTCCTCACATGAAGAATTCAACGCCCCGGGTGAGCCTTGAACCCACATCGATGAGGGGCAAGTGATTTGAAGTCAGCGACCTTAACCACACCTGTGTCATAAGTGGCATAATATAGTAGTTTTGGACTCGACATATATTTTACTACACTAAAAAGATTTTGTTTCAAAGTATTTCATGGTTGAATACATTGCCCATTATCAAAATACCCTGAAATCCCGAAAATAAGCCGGTTTTGAAAAAAAGCCGGTCTCGAAAATAAGCCACCATTTCACTACAGGCAAAAAGGGTTCATTAATTAACCGCACTCAAAAATAAGCCGTCCAGATTTTTGTATCAGTAATAACATCAATGGCTTTATAAGGACACCATATAATATAGCAAAAGTTACCAACGTGTACATAGCAGATTTATTTCCACACGTAATAGCAATAAAACATACTTTGGAATAAAAACACCTAAAACAATGTAAGTTGTGTTGATATTTAAAACCATGGACAAAATAAAACTTCATAAGCAACCAAATAAAAATAATAAAAATAAAACAAAACCTGTCTCAAACACTTCTTGCCACGTCAGTATTTCTACTAATTAAGGTTATTCCGACATACATTCAAGAATATGCACCCAAAAATATGGCCAGTTTAAAAGTGAAGATATGGAGGGGTTATTTTTTCCAATGTGGCTAAAACTAAAATATATAGGATAGAACAGTATTGTTGATTGTAAAGATTAAGATAAAGTATCTACTTGAAGCATGTGAGAAGCGAATACATGACCAAAAAACATACAAAATTTTGAAGACCAAATACTAATAGACAGCGTCATAATAAGACACATTTTGTGATGCTTAGCATTAAACAGTGACAAAACTAGTGCCAAAGAGAAATTTAAGTGTAAATTATTTCTTCGTTTCATAAAACATTTAAATACCACGAGGCTATTTGAGGAAAAGTCGTCGCCATTTTGCTTGTACACAGCAGTAGTTTACGAATATTTCAAAGGCAATCATGTAAATACAGAGTACAAAATAAAATGCAACAAATGATTTCCATGATGTATGATGTAAACCGTAATTGTTCTGACCATTTGAGTGACTTGCCAATGCTTGATGTGCCTAAATATCGAAATAGTATGTGACATATGTTTAATGTTTACATTCTCAATCCTTTATCAGGAAGTATGAGCCTAATAACATCATCGCGATTCATACGCCAAATGCATTTGACGCAAATAAGGTGAAAAGTGTAATCATATACATGCAGAATAATATGTATTTGAAGTACCTATAGTTTTCAGTCGATAAACACATTGTACGAAATATATGGAAAAATTAATAAAAAATGAATTTAGGAATTATTTTGCGTGTATGTAGTCTCCGGAAAGGTTGTGAGGTTTATTGGGGAAACTTGTTTTTGTCCATTTTATTATAGAGCAGAACTTTACCGAGTAATTTCGTAATGATTATTGCCGGTGTTTTGCACGATTATGAATGATGAATTGTAAAATATAGTAGGAAGAAGCCGGTTGAAGACGTTATGACTCTTTATGAATACATTTTTTTTCCAAAAATACTGTACTGAATGATTCGAAAAAATATTAAATACATTGTCTTCTGTACGGTCACAACGGTGGTGACGGTGCTGACTTGAGGAATGTGTTCCGCTTGTAAAGCGCTGTTAATCAAACATGCCATCTTTAAAATAAATATGGCGAACGTTCCAGAATTGCAACTTTAGAAGTTTTTATTCGCGTGATGGTAAGAAAATGTGACGGTGATCATGCATGAAATGTACTTAAGTATTTAAGTTTATTGTTATATAATATGTTACCGCAAAATGCATATCAATATATACCTTTAAACTTAGTAAATTGGGGTTGTGACGGGTAATTAATTATTGTTTATATTTACCTTGGTAATTATAACGGTATTTTTGGCACATGATATTAATTTACAAAATATATATATTTTTACTTTCAATGAATGAAAGTGACATTTTTGTGTACAATGGTATTTTATGGTAATGACTATAATTGAAAATACTTTTATCTAATTAAAAGTAAAAAGCATGCTCACTGAAGCAGTGAATTTATGAATGAAGTCACATGGTTCTATGGTGTACTAGAGTAGATTTCTAAGAAAAATCTGTTCTTCATTGGTGAAAATAATATGCATCGGATATTATTTATTGCTTAATTCTGGGAACGTGTTCTTTAACATACTTTTTTGTGCATTATTTTTTCACAGCATTGCTGTTTTATACTGATAAACCGGATTTGAACTTTGCAACAAAGTTTGCTGTGAAATTAAAAATTAATTGCGACAATGGGAAGCCGGAGAAATATACCTGGCCAGCATAGGAGGAAATTTAACAAAGCACCTGGAAAACACTCTCATACTGGTCAGCAATTGGTATCATTTGCGTAATTTTGTTATGAATGGAACCAAATGTAGGCCTTATGATATAGGTCTTGCAAATACCTTTTTGCTTCAATGACATGTTATTTATAAATGCTTTAATTTACATTATTTATGCAACAAGTACTTTATTTTTTTTAAATGCACATTGAAAATGCTGTTTCTGCTCATAATTGTGCAACATTTATAAAGCAATAACATGTACATGTATATAGTGTTAGAAATATATTTATTCCAAGACAAAATAACAAATTACATGATATATGGATATAACTTTTGTGTTTTGTGACAAGCATTGTACCATATCTATCGTATTCCCAATGTTCAGTCATTTGCACACTTTATATAAAGTTGGATAAAATATGAGGCTGAGGTACAGTGTGCAAAACAGTGATTAACATATTCGACCCGTAATAGTAATGTTTAAAATATGGCATTTGCTTGGTATTGTTAAAGTTTACAGTGTTTGTGACTGTCTTGCAATTTTAAGCTCAAGTATTTAGTATACGGATATCTATCCTTGCTACTCAAGCGTCGTCGTCTGTCCACATGCCCACGTTGCTAAAGGTAGTTCTGCACGTTTAATGAAATGGAAGTGATGCGGTAATGTCACTTATCCAGAAACCATACAATAAAGCCTTGATTCAGCGTACGAAAAAGAAAATATTTTTATAAATTATTTGATATCTGTAAGTACATTAATTACAATGGCACTTTTGATATATTTCTATAGTAAAAATATGGATTTAAAAATTATTACATGTTAAAGTAATAAAAATAATGTCTTAAAATTAGCAAGAAATCTCCCGTGCACTTTTATCATGGTAAAATATCTCCAAATTAAGCACACAGGCTTTCACATTTTATTTCAACAAGTTATAGGACATTACTTTATTTACAACTATGAGGAGTTTCATCTAAATCTACATAGTAAAAATATTTCTAGTGGCAAAATTGTTATGACATTTATTACTTTTTCCATACATTCCCGTTATGAAAATTAATATTGTTGTCGAGCCCGCTGGCAAAAGCGAAGATATAGTTGTCCAAATGTCTGTTCGGTGTATGTGCGTGAGTGCGTCTGTCCGGATTTGTTTGTCCGGAGCATAATCTTGTTTATATTTGGTATGAATGTTAACCTCAGTGAGACGGAGTGTCGTGCGCAAATGTTCATATCTCAAAGGTAAGGTCAAGGTCACACTTACAGGTCAAAGGTCAAATTCAAAAATGACTTTGTCCGGAGCATTTCTTCTTCATGCATGGAGGGATTTTGATGTAACTTGGCACAATTGTTCATCATCATGCGACGAAGTGTCATGCGCAAGATCCTAGAATTACTTCCCTTTATCACTGTCCAAATTAGAAACGGAAAATCTTTTTTTCTGTTTTGGTCCAAAATGTATTTCAGCGGTCAAAATAAAGGCATTTGTATAACAAAACATGACATTTTGTGTAGTCTGTACGGATTTAATCACCAAAATGACTCATTCAGCGTAAATTCCTTATAAAATGTTCACTTATTCTATTCAAGCACCAGCATGTAGGGTTTCATCGGGAATTCCCGACGAAATATTTCGATTTCATGTGTTCCATTTTCAGACTTTATTCATACTGAAATGTTCAGTTAAAGTATTGAAGCACCAGCATGTAAGTTTTCATCGGGAATTCCCGACCAAATAATTCGATTCCATGTGTTGAATTTTCAGACGTTATTCATACGGAAATGTTCACTTACACTATTCAAGCACCAGCATGTAGGGTTTCATCGGGAATTCCCGACCAAATAATTCGATCCCATGTGTTCATTTTTCAGGCGTTATTTATCTAAATGTATGAAATAAATAATTGTGGTGTAGTGAACAGTAGAAATTTACGCTGAAATTTAGGAGAAGAAATCAAGTTGCTTGATTTTTAAAAAAAACAAACAAATAAACAACGACGAAATAGAGTGGAATACTGAGAGCTTTATTATTCCCTTAAACTAACTACAGCTCTAACTAATATGCGCAACGCGCAAAAATACGTATATGCAAAATCATTAACAATAATGCGTAAACAGATGTATAATTATTAAACAAATAATTATAGCATAGCCAATGCATGAAGCACTACACATATGGTCATTATTTAACTATCAGTTCATAACCAAGTATGGGAAAAGTATATGAAGCAAATAACTTCAATTTATACAACATTATGAAATACACTTGACCCCCGATAATAGAATATAATATACATGTGATCAGCAATACAAAATATCGTCTAACTCACAGAAAAAAAGATGTAGAAAATATAATAGGTAAGAGTAGATTTCTCGGAAGCCCAGAGCAATACAAACACAGCCTCAGAGCGTAGGCCCACGAAAAAGAAGATGTAAACTAAATGGAAAAATTAAAAGATGATGTAAATTAAGGGAGAGTAGGGAGGAATGTTTTACCATTAAATTCCAAGCGCTAGTTCGTAAAACATAAACTGGGCTGAAAGGTCAGAAAATCTCTAGCCCCCAAGAAAAGTCACGTGACGGCCGAAAAGGCGCTGCAAAAGGGCGCCGCTGTTCGTTTAATGAACTTAATTCTATGAAAAAGCAAAATGCATAAAAAATTATATACTAAATATACAGAAAAGAACTGAAAATATAGTTCATTATGACTTTTACAAGGGACATCTTCGGCAATACAAACATAGCATATTTTTAAATACAAACAACCACATAATCGATTACTATGTATTTCGCCAGTAATGTATGTAAAATTTTAATTCACCGGCATTGGATTATTCAATATATAAGCAAATTCATAGACACATAATACTGTTTTAAAAATAGTCATCCAGTTATTGTAGGCTGTGTTACAGGTTCCAACGACTCTTCATATACACGATTTCAGATAATACTATCTGTAATCAAAACTTTACAACAGTACTTTTTAATGTATACATATCGACTAATATAAAATGAGTATATGACTAATTCTAAATAAGCTCCAACAGAATATGTACTACTTTTAATCAAAAAAGAAAAAAATGTTTACAAAACATTAAATGCATTCTTTCTATTTCCTCCCACTTCGTATAGCGCAAAACTTCTTCTGAATAATTCAAAATTGAACTTATTAATGATTCAAACAATTGACATGTTTTAGGGGATACATTAATCTCCCTACAGGTTTTTAATATTTGTTTTTTTGTTTAACGTCGTTTTTACAACACTTTTTCAATCATGTAACGGCGGGCAGTGTTCCTGGATTCTGTGACAGTACAAACCGTTTCTCCGCAAGTAACTGCCAACTTCCCCACATGAATTATCAAAGGTGAAGGACGAATGATTACAGACACACTTCCTTTCATCATATCGTCACGGAGACCATACGTCCATCCCGGGGATCTAAATTGCGACCCTGCGATCCATAGACCAACGTTCTCCCTACTGAGATTAGCGGGCGGACTCCACAGAATTTGTTCACTAACAAACACTATTAGCTTTAAGCGGCTTTCAGTATGATATCCTTGATTTAGTCTTCGAACTGAAAATTAGTCCCGACTGACAACTGCTGCACACTTTGTCATTGTATGGTTGACACATCTTCTTAATCTGTTTTCATACATTTTAGCTGAAAATAATAAAAGATTAATAGAAAAATAAAGGCATTAAAACATATCAACACTGTATTTTCTTAAAATATATTATCTTAATAGCAGAATAAAGTCTTAGTCATGCACGAAGATAGTATTGTACGGTGGCACAGAGGTGTTGTATACTAATACATGCACAAGTAATAACTAATATGTACGCACGTATTAGAATAAAAAACCAGCTCATATAAGTAGAAAAACACCTGCACACGTATAACTTACTGCGTGCGCAAGAAATAGCTAATAGGTGCGCACGTATTAGTTAAAAAACATCACTGCACGTAATAGTATAACAACATCGGTGCATTAGTAGAAAAACACTTCTGAATACAAATAACTGATTACGTGCGCACGTAATAACTTATACGTGCGCACGTATTAGATTATTAATAAAAAATCACCGCACGTATTGGTATAAAAAACATCAGTGCATATATATTAAGTGGAAAAAACATTTTCTCACGTGTACTTATTATGTGTGCACATAATAGGTAATAGGTGCACATGTATTAGTTTAATAAAACAAACATATTTGTATAAATTATTTTGTGCGCATGTAATAGCTAATATTATAAACATCTGGATGCGCATTGGCATAAAACGCATCTGCGCACATGAAAGTTTAAAAAAAGCATCTATGGACGTATTGGTATAAAACGTCTTTAAACGTATAAAGAAATACGTACGCATGTAATAGCAATTTAGTAGAAAAATCATCTGTGCACCAAAAACTTATTTTGTGTGCACGCTATAGATAATTCGTGCGCACGTATCACTTTAAAAACATATTTTTTAAACTAATACGTGCACATGTAATAAACTATACGAGTACAAATGCTTTTTAAACTAATACGTGCGCACGTATTATCTATAAAGTTTTACGTACACAAATGTTTTTTTTTCTACTAATATGTGCGCTGATGTTTTTTTTTATACCAAAACGTTCGGTGATGTTTTTAAAACTAATACGTGTGCATGCAATAAGGTATACGTGTGCAGGTGTGTTTTTCTTTAACTTTATGTGCGGTGAATTTTTTACACAAAAACGTGCAAACATATCATTAATTACCTGCGAAAATATTAGTATAATCACCCGTGTAACCTCTGTGCCACCGTACACAAACCCTCTAGAATATATATAATGGCTTACACTTCAATTTTTGCCCAGCTACGTCCTTAACACTGATGTACTTTCTATAATGTACAAAATGTACAATAGCTCCCCTGGGCCTATATTTCATTTTGAAAAAAAAATCCAGATTTATGCCAAAAAGCGGCATGTTCTAATATCTGGCCTGGCCTAGCTTGCGCCCCTAAGTTTTAAATTTGATTTAAAAAGGTATAGGTCTGGTTAAGCTCTTGTGATTCGAGTAGAATTGCATTCAGCTGCGTTTTATATATTATAGTATTATAAAACATATTGCCATTTACATTATCGACCAATAACGTACAAATGCAGTTCGTTGATTAAATATTCTGCTTTGGAAATATATAAATTGTCTTTGTCTGGATGGATATAATCTAGCCATAGCTGATGTGTAGAAAAATATTAAACTTTGGAAACCGGGTCATTGCTTCAACCCAGCCGCACCCAAATTTAATATAAAATTGTTAGCCCCTAAGTTATTAATACGTAAAATTTTGATATATATATATTATACATATTATTGTCTACTATATACAACGATTTACCTACAATCCCATTTTTTCCCGCTGATGTCTGTATTTTCTCTGTTCAGGGGCTGTGGCACTAAATCTTGTTATGTTATTGCTAATAATTCCATCCTCATCAAATTGTTAAAAACATTATTGTTGCGTAACAGTAAAACTTCATTTTCAGTTACAACACACAAAATTTATGTTTTATCACAAGTTACAATATAAAATGATTACATTGGTTATTCCATAATTTCATTATGAAAAACAGATTCAATAGAGATTTTTAACAAACACATTTCAAAATAGAACAACTATTGAGTTATCACATTTATTCTTGGTGTGGTGCACAAATTTACACTACGCTCATTATACATGTTCTCAAACCACAGTTAGAATACATTCCAAGCTTATCAGATGGTCAATGCCATTAATACACATTATCTGGGTCTTAATGGGGCATCATGCTGGAAAGACAACAAGATTGAAAGTTCAAATTGAAAATATTCACTCGCCGGCTAACCTTTGTCCTAAAAAAAGTAAAAATAAAATAAAATAAAAGCCCGATTCATTTCTGTGTTGATATCAATGTAAGGCTACTGTTTGATATAATGTACTTAGCCGTATGATTTGTCGTTGTAAAACTTAGATGTATGAAACAAATTGATTCCATTTTATTTTTTCGGACAGACTTTAGCAAACGCTTATAATGGACTTTAATGCATGTGCGTGTACCTATATGATTATGCAATTTTAAAACGCTTGAAATTCTACATGAAAAACGCACTTCTGAAAGCAAATTAAATTAAGTACAATTTACGATTTGTAGTGTTTGCTTTTAGTCAGATTTGGAAGCAGTTTTTTTATTACTCCTAAAACGCTAACCGAATTAAAATAATTATTTTTTGTGTAAATCTCCTTAAAAAACTCCAGTTCATTTGAGTAATACCATCCAGTGAATATTTTTGCAGATAAGACTAGTTCTTACACCTTGATATATATTTTTATTTACTTTTTTATTTTTAAAAATGTGAATATAGCCAGTCTATACTACGAAATTTTACATCGCAAATATTAGGGGTGTAATCAATGTCATATTTAGACCACTGTCTTACTTATACATATCAGTGATGTATTTGCGCCATGTTTATCTTGTTTCACTGAAACCATCTGGAAGAAAGATGCCTAGCAATCAATGGTTTGTGGAAATTACCTTTGTAGTAGCTTGCTACATTAAACGTTTTAAGTGTATGTTATGTACATACATGTATTGTTCTATTAAACATTTACTTTGTTTATTAGGAAATAATAAGTTCCCAAACGTGGTGTATCGTAGAATGCTAGTAACCCGTGTTTTGAGTTCTAATGCGTAAGAAGAATATTGTTTCGTATAAGAACGAAAAACTCGGGTTATTCTACGATAAGTCACACTTGGGGAACTTATTATTTCGATTCTAATACGACATACTAGTACATGTAACAACAGTTTTAGAAAAAAATGGTAACTACTTTTTACGCACCTGGATCGGATTACTTCATTGCTTGCAAACTTGCACATAACTTGTATCTCTATTAGATCTCGGTTCCTTTCGAAAACCAGCCATATTGCACGATGGGTCTTGGAGTTGTGCTCCCTGAAATGGCTAAAATCTGCACAATTGAGCTTGTGTTCACGATAGCGCTTTCATTTCTTATTTGATTTGAACCAAACTTGCATATAACTTGTATCTCTATTAGATCCCGGTTCCTTTTGAAAACTAGCTATATTGCACGATGGGTCTTGGAGTTATGCCCCCTGAAATGGCTAAAATTGCAGATTTTAGCCTTGTGTTCACGAAAGCGTTTTTATTTATTTTTGCATGTTCACCAAACTTGTTTTTAAACCTCACCGAATTTCTAGAAAATGTGTTCAAATTATGGCCCCATGGTCAAAATTGGCCCCGCCCCAGGGATTGTTTGTTTTTTTACATAGCGTGTATCAGAATGGCTGACTGATAGTTGTTACAAATATATATATTATTTTGCGAAATAAGTTCTTTCATTGTAGTATCGTTATATAATATTGGTAGATTTTCTCTTATTATGTTAAAAAATCCAAATTTTTCGGATTATATGTTGATATATAAGGTATTATATTTTCATCTTGTTTTTCTTTGGTCTTTCTCAATGCCCTTTGTATTCCATTTTCAATTAGTTTTAGAGGATACATGTATCTTTAAGATGTATATATAGTGTATCTTAGAAAAATAACGAGAAATGGAGAATTGAACATAAAATGCGATTATTGTCACTTTCTTTTAAAAGTCAAATGAAAAAGAGCATTGTACAAACAGTTATGATTTTTAAAATTGCAAATTGCATTTTTCATAATTCATAATTCAAGTATTTACGATCTCCTTTTAAAGAACAAAGTCCTACCTGATTATATAAACGGAAATGAGCACATACAGTTCTAAACCTATCAAAGCAATTTATGATATATACAATATCGTGGTGCTTGAACGTTTTATCTGTTTTGTTTGAAATAGAAATTTTCAGATATATCACAATGCTAAATTCCTTCATCTATCAACTAAACCTTTCAATGCGTATGCCTCTGGAATAGTGCTAAACTATTGTGAATACATCTATATTCATGCATTTGCTTCATCTTATGAACAGGTAATACAGAATACAGATCTTTACAGCTACCTGGAATCAAGTGTTCGAGTATCGTATCTGTTTGTTGTTTGATTGTACGAGTAATGCTAATTGGTATTGTTGTAATTAATATTTAAAGTAACGTATTTTTTAATCCATTTTAGTTTGTAGCTTAACGCTATTACTACGGATTAAAGCACTTAACTAAAATGAGTTGGAACAAATATGTCATAAATACATCAATGCACAACTGACACGTTCCAAACTAATGATGCAGACTCTCAATCTGACTAAAGTACATCTCCTATTACGCTACGCATAGGATCTGAGAACGACCTATTCATAGCCTCGTTCTGACGACCCTTTCGCTAGCCAATCAGAGCTTAACTTACAACATCTTGCAAATCTACCTGTAGACTTGATCTTTGATATTTACAATTCTTATGTCGTAATGTGTCAGATAGCCGGTTAGCTCAGTCGATAGGCCACTTGCTTTGTAAGCGAGGGGTCCCGGGTTCGAACCCTGGAATGACTGCACATTTTCTTAGTCTTTGACATTCGAACAAGTCGTCGTCTGATTGGTTAAAATAAAAATAGCAAAACTGGAAATCCAAAATATGCAGAAGACGTATGTTAATGGGTCGTTCTCAGATCTTCGTTTAGAAGATCAAGTACTTTAGTCAGATTGTGCAGACTCTGTAAGTATGTACAAAAGATTCTAAGCCTGTTTTGTTTGTTTTGGGTTTAACGCCATTTTTCAACAGTACTTCAGTCATGTAACGGCGGGCAGTTAACCTAACCAGTGTTCCTGGATTCTGTACTAGTACAAACCTGTTCTCCGCAAGTAACTGCCAACTTCCCCATATGAATTATCAGAGGTGGAGGACTAATGATTTCAGCCACAATATCGTTTGTTAAATAGTCACGGAGAACATACGCCCCGTCCGAGGATCGAACTCGCGACCCCGAGATCCGTAAACCAACGCTCTTACCTACTGAGCTAAGCGGGCGGGCTATATTCTAAGCTTGTATAATGAACTTTCTCTCATACTGATACCAAAAACGACTTCTTGCAACTTCTCACATCAAATTTTAGAGTACAACATGTGTATTTCTGTTATATGGTGTATATTGATGTTAAAATGTGTCCTCTAGCCTGGGAATCCAGTCTGGCAATTTCTAACATTTTTTCTACCTGCAAATTGACAGCCTGGGGAAACCTGTTTCCCGACCGCAGCGCCACCTATATTACACCCGAAATATGCGGTTGTATGATAAAGAACGATAACTTCTGAAAGTAATTATCCGCGGCTAAAAATAGGAATGGAATTCTCACGGAAAAGACAGATCGGAATCGTGTATTTACGAAGGTTTCCGATCATTTACGGCTAAAGACAAATACCAGTTTGTACCAACAAGTTGCGACAACTTTTAAATTTTATGTCAGAATAAACTTAAATGTGAGTCATACTAATCAAATTTTAAGATATTATATTAATTAATGCAGACCTAGTCATCTACGAAAATTGACGAATTTTCGACAACATTGCCTCGTTTTCGTTTAAAACAAGCGCAAATATGATCACATGTTAATTAGGTTATTTATAGAAAATCGATTATCAATAGTTACATGGAAACTCCTTCAGATTTCCCCAGGCGATAATATCAGAAACTCGATGAACGCCAATTAACACTAATTAGCGCCAATTAAGTGGGGGTCGTTAATGCATAGATATTAGGTATGATTTCTTCTGACAAAGCATCAATATTATCAACGGCTTCCCAAGCTATGTGTCCTCTTGTGTAGTTCTGAAATATACGTTACCGAATTTAGATAAAGAGGGGTACTAGACATAATGTTTTATCAGATGTAATCTATATGTAACAGTTAAAATACATTATTTTTTTAATGTACTAGTTTGTTTGTATTTGTTTATAGTTTTAAACGTAGAATATTGAATTCTAGTAACAACAATGATACCACAACCGCAATATGAACACGGGGTCTCATCTATGTTTTCGTTAAGGAAATAAAATATAACTGCGTTATTTAGTAATACCGTCCCACAGTATAAGTGATATATGAAACTCACTATGGTCAAAGAAACAAAACTATTTGAAGAAACATGTTTTACCAAAAGTGGCATTTGTTTCACTACCTAAGTTGTACTACATATGTATGATGTTCTATAAGTTCAAAATGTACAGTGTTTTTTACATCAGAACACACAATGCATATAAACATAATTTCATACAATCTTGAATTGCGTTAATACAATCTTACCTTACATAAATATCAAAATAACGCATTGAAAATATAAAAACCTCTATCTTGAAACCACCACAGTCCATCGAAACCCAAAAACTATTCTACATGTAACTTTAATGTTACTTAATGTACTGTATAATTATGGTAACGTATGTTTCATGATTATGTTTCCTTATATCTTAGTAATGCTGTAAAAAATCTGTCTGAGTAGGTGCTTTGAAATGCCAATAAGCACGATTTATGCATTAGCCTAGAATATTGATTTACGAAACATGAAATTGGATAGGTGACCTTTAAAACCTAGTAGGTAACGTATATTTGATTCTTAGATACCCTCATGTTCTTTATTTTCGTTTGAATGAACATCAAAAAATATTCAGACTGCGCATATACTGTAACCAAGTCTACTGTTTATTATCAATATGCTATCTATGTTTGAAGCAGAAGCCACAAAAATGCTAGTCTATGCTATCTTTACAGTAATGCTGAAAGAGGCATAATTGTTTTACCGTAGTTTGTCGACATCCTATTATTGACAATAGTAGCTGGGTTAAGTACAACAAAATTATAACGGTCATGTGTACATGTTCAGTAAACATGATTAATTCGAATTAAAAGAATACAAATTCAATTGTTGGAGTGTTTCCAATCTTGCTAATTCTTCAAGGCGGAAAACCTGAGTGGCGACTGTTACGTATGTTACATTTTATAGTATCTTTATCAACTAAAAGTCAAAATTATACAAGTAAGCTTACTTTGACATCTAAAATAGAAAGTCAATTATTGGTACCCCAAACCTTCTGAATGAAAGACAAATAGGCTCGATTTATTGAGAAACAGCATGTGATTTATATGCATCACATTTGTATACTCGTTGTCTATAACCTAAGCTGATTGCAAAGTATCTTATTTTCTCATGAAAATATATAACATTGTGAATCTTAACACAATTATTTGATAATTTCTTATTCAAAATACAATACTTTTGATATATTTATCAGTTACTGAAAATGGCAAAAATGTAGCTTATATAAGTCTTTTTATGTTTGTTTTACATGCAACATTTATTATTTACAAACAAAAGAGAACTTGAAGTATAAAAACAGTTTTACATTTGTATAAATCGTTATTTAGCTCTATAGTTGTGAACGTGAAGCTCATTGATGCATAAGTCTTATAGCACTTAAGAGCAGAGTTGAACTATTTTGTATGCAGGGAGTCAGTTTCGCATTTTGGTCGGAGTACGTTTTCTGAATAAAATATAGGGAGTATTCATATTTAAGGTGACTCCATACCTTAGACCAAAAAAGTCAAATATTAACGTGCATTAAAGAAATTTGACCTGAATGTAGACTGAAGACTTTATTTTTCAAAAATGCATATATATTTTGCACAGGTCCTGTCTAATGTGTTCTGTGTAGCGCCACATTCTTAGGTGAAATGCGCCCTAGTTGAAGTTAGAGGTTTCGCTTTCAATTTTATTGGGTTTCGTTTCGACATTTTATTTAATGTAAAATTCAGCATATTCCTCATATAATGCGTATTTTACTTTTTCATATTTCTGTAACTTCTTTCCTCTGAATATTGATGGATGGATGGATGACCGTTTCCATCTCGTCCGACTCCCGTTACCTCAGGCAAGATTTTAGACCCGGCCTTCTACACGGAGTCAGGAAAATCGATTCGAG